>NC_079168.1:67887994-68120494 GCF_947568905.1 Ostrea edulis | reverse complement strand
CCGGCTACTTTTGAAAGCCCTGAATTGTCCAATTTTAATTACAATATTGGGGCCTTGGAAATATGAAAGAGAGAGAGAGAGAGAGAGAGAGAGAGAGAGAGAGAGAGAGAGAGAGTCATAGACATGTGCATATATTATATCATTATTATTTCATTATGTTAATTTGAGTTTTCTCTGAAATCAATATTTCATATATAATTATAGATGTGTGCAGTGCAGAAATTCTGAACTCTGGCTGTAGTAGTACATCTAAATGTTTGTTATTTATTGGGTAACTAGAATTGCCAAAATACCCGTGATTTACCGAAATACCCTCATAAAACACCGAAATACTCCCTAAGCTACCAAAATACCTGATGTTTTATATCATATTCCTGTAATTGAAATATTTGTATAAGAAGTTTTTCTATATAAAACGAAGTAATTTTTAATATCACTTGTAAAATCACATTTTACCAAAACTTCTCACACTTTCCCTCATCCCTCCCAATTGATTAATTGAAGACACGCGCGATAGCCACACAGTTCAAACGATAATTAATCTCGCCTGCTTTGAAATTTTAATTACGAGTCCCTATAGCTATACCTAACACAGTACATTTTTGCCTTTACAATAACATGCGTATATTCTCTTCTAGACATGGTGAAGATGTCCTAACAGGTTTTATGGTCTAGATAACGGTCTCGGGCATGTGTATATCTGTTACATAACACTTCCTGTCTGCTTCAACACCCCAGACCTCGATCAGCATCAGCGCACGCTCTACTCGTGAAACTGCTAAGACAACATTAGACTAGCAACACTGCTTGGTAATCAATACAAATAAAGCATCAATCTAATTAAAATAAAATATTTAAGTATTTTAATCAGGGACTTACATACTAAGTATAGTATATAGGTCCCTGATTTTAATATACTACATATTAATGATTGTCAAAACAAAATCTGATGGCAGAATTATGGTTGGCTTCCTTTCACTTTAGATTATTGTCTACCCAATATAATACCAAAAACTAGATAAGTAAAACGCAGTTTTGGGGTGTACGCCACCCTTGTCGTGTATGTGTGGCCTTACTCTACAAAGTATGATAAATTTTGATTTAACATGCAATTAGAGGGTAATTTTGATGATGCTGACAATCATATGTACCGTAATAAAAGGAATTAATAAGTTGTAAGCGAGGAAACCAGCACTTGATGAAGGAATTAAAAAAACATCCTAGTTTAAGTACTGGTAAAATTTGTTGGGTATATGTAATTGTAAGCTGATAAGCAGATTGCATGCCCTGGAGTAGAGACATTACAATTTTGACATCCTGTATTCGACGCGTTGAATATATACACACAGGGTCTTCTACCCCGTGTGTTGTTTTAAGAACACGTGCAGCAGGGACCCAACAGGTGTACATGTACATATAAACGATGTTCGGTTGAAATGGGAAAACAAAAATCTTTCTTTTAGCATAATATAAAATTTACATTTTGTTATTCTTAAAACATACAAAAAATATTTAGTTATTAATTTTTTTCCCAATACTTCCTCAATTTTTTTGTAACATTGATGATTTCTGTGAATAATTTTCAACCGAAAAGAAAAAAACTCCAGCTGTATTTTAAATCTGATTTTCCTCTTAGAATAACAAATGGTAAATTTTCAAAATATTAGCACATGCATACTGTGTATGTCTATGAAAACAGAAGCCTGTTCAGCAGAGCGGGCGCCTGCGAACATTCCTAATATTTGTGTGCGCCCGCTCTGCTGAACAGGCTTCAGGTATGCGTATATATAGGTACGAGGTATGTATATACCTGTTACATAACGCTTACTGTCTGCTTTAACGCCCCAGACACGCTTGTCAAATTGTTCTATTTAATTTACATTGTTGAGGCTTTAATCTGAGAGAGTGAGTGAGAGATTGGAATATAAGAAGACAATTATATCATATAATATAATAACACAAAGTTGATAACAAGTAAAACGCACTTTTGGGGGTATACGCCACCCGCCTAATGCATGTGCGATTAGTCTACAAAATATGTTGGATTTTGATTAAACATACATGTATGCAATTAGAGAGTATGTTTTGATGTTGCTCACATTCGTACCATAATCAAAAGAATTAAGAAAGCAGATTGCATATCCTTGGGTTAAGACATTACAATTTTCACGTCCTTTATGCGACGCGTTGAACATATACACACCAGATTTTTATCATGTCCACTTCTCTTCCGTGTGTTATTTTAAGAACATGTGTATTATCTTTAGAGAAGTCGAGAGGCATAGCCTTTCTCTTGACTTCTCTAAAAAGAATAGAACAAGTGCAGCACGGAGACAATAGGTGTACATATAAATGAAGTTCGATTGAAATGGGAACACAAAATCTTTTAGCAAAATATAAAATTGACATTTCTTTATTCCTAAAAAAGACGAAATGATATTTTGTTATAAATCAATTCTCAAAGTCTATATACATATGTAAACGGAATTAAAACAGACAAAATATATTAATCTTCCACTCATATACGGTCATTTGTAAATCTTTATTTTGTTTCACTGTAAATATTATTAGCACATAGCTTCTTATCCAAGGTACATTATCATTATATGGAGCATAAAATACTAAAAAACAAAATTAAATAACGGATTTTTTTTAGAATAAAAAAGTTGAGGTGTATTAAATATGATACACGTAAATCCTAAGTACATGTGTATCTGGTTTTAGTAAGGACAAATCAACGTTCCCGATTTTATTTTTATTTATTGTTAAAAGATTTATTTAATATGCCGGTATGTAATGCCAGAAAGCTGACGATAATCAAGCCCTAATCACTTTCTGCCGACGAATAAAATAACTATTGTACAGGTAGATAGCCCTAACAGGTAAACAACGGTACTTCACACCGCGGCGGTGTAACTCTGCCCCGCGATGAAATCCCTCGGCGGGATAGCGCGGGAAGGATTAACATACCGCGGGGGGAGCGCGGTCTAATATGGGATCCGCGCTGGCCGTACTGTATCATTGATCAATTTCATAAGTCTCACAAAGAATACAAAATTAATAGGAGGGCAAACACGGACTCCTGTACGCACCAGAGGTGGGATCAGGTGTTTAGGAGGAGCAAGCATTCCCGATATTGATCCGTCATACCTGCTGTGAACCCTGTATCCGGTAAATGTAGTAATCCATAGTCAAAGAGCCAAAGAGTAAGTGTTTATCAAGTGCATAATGTTAATCACATTGTTTGTGATGTATATTGATGCTTTCATGCAGTTTTTGAGTGAGATTTTGTGCATTTATACTTATTACTCAATACACACGTTGATCATTGGCTCAGGCTAGGTATAAAACATGGACCAGTCCAATGTATTTTGTGTATCAAATCTTTGATTACAGCGAATTACAAAAGACCGGTTGAGTTTTCAATTGCCTGCTGGATTGATCAATAGACTTTACAATTTGGTCAGCCAAGAATCACATTTGGTCTGAATTTAGGTCACAAAGTTACTCAAGCGTAGATTGCTTTTACAGGTAAATCTGAGTTGATTTCAGTGTCTTTTGCAGCTATTTCCCTAGGATTTTTTTTCCAAAGTGAACATCAATTAAATCAAATTGAATATATTTCTCTCTCAGATACACATTTGAATACTTTAACATGTTTAATTAAAGGTGCATTCTCTCTCTCTCTCTCTCTCTCATTTGAAACATTATTTCAAGTGTTTTTAAATCAATAAATTTGGAACAAAATCAAATTTGATTATATTTTTCTTTCAAAAATACTTTTGATTACTTTAAGTAAAGAAAAGGGTGTATTCTCTCTCTCTCTCTCTCTATCTCTCTCTCTCTCAAATACAATTTTTTATTGATTAAATTGAACTTTAATAAACTCTTATCAATTTCACTTTTTAAAAAAATTCATTAGACATCTCACAAAGTGTCCACATGTACATGAACCATTTATCTGTTTGTCAATCTATATTTGAGGTCATTCCATTCATATCACACAAAGAAAACTTCCAGAAAACTCTTCTATTGTTACTGTTTCTGACCAATAGAATTCTTGTTATTATAGCTAACCATTTAAGTTCAGAGTTCTATTCTATTTATAGTTTTTAGGGTTGGTTAGTGCACATCTACCTTTGGGAATTTTACAACACCTATTCAGCTTATAACCATGAAAAAAATAAGATGGAGAAATATTTTAACAAAGAAATTATTAACTTATACAATAAGAGAAATTCTTTTTCCTGAAATAATCAGTAAAACTGAAGTGTTAAATTATCTTATTTATGGGGTTGTCACTCACACTGAGAAAAAAAAGTTGTCAATTCTTTGTCATACCTGAGTAACTTTGTGACCTAAATTCAGACCAAATGTGATACTTTGCTGACCAAATTGTAAAGTCTGTTGATCAATCCAGCAGGCAATTGAAAACTCAACCGGTCTTTTGTAATTCGCTGTAATATTACTGTTACTTACCGTCTCGCATATTTGTGTGTGTGTACATTGATTTTTTTGGTAGGTAAATTTGTAAAGTTTAAAATTATGAATAGTTTATGTGTAAAACTTCCATTTTCGTTTATTTTCCAATTTTGGCATTGTATAAAATTCGGATTGGTCACTAGGATTGGAAATGGTTCGTAATTGTCATATAGTCAGTTATTCTCTATGTGAATTCTTATTTTTGTACCTTTGTTGTTATGTTTCAGTATTTCACTCTCTCAGGAGGAGACAGAATAAATTTGGAACATTAAAACCAGATCTTATTATTGCACAACAACAGATGATCTGACTAGGGCTGAGGGCATGATCTGCTGAATTGTTGCCAAAGGCTGATGGTCACAGTTTTGCATGCATCAATTTTTCTTTCCAACTCACTTGAAATCATTGTTAAGGAGGTACTCTACATCATCATAATGGCTGACTTCCTTTAAAACATGGATGAAAAAATCAATATCAGCAATATTTGACTTTTTCTTTTCAATTTGAATACCTACCCGAGTAGCTCAGTAAGTTAGCATACCGACTGCTGACCTATAGGTCGCAGGTTCGAGTCCAGTAGGGGTTTAATTTTTTTTTTCCAGATTACTTTCTACTAAAACTATTTTTTGACAAAATAAAGTAAATTGAAAATTTTCAACTTCAAAATATTGTTGTATATATCCTCCACTTTTCATCTACATCAAATTTCTCTGGTGTAGCATACCTCCTTAAGTCTATGACATACACATGAAGCATGTGACATCATATTCGGAGTGAAGTCACACCAGTCTTACCAGTCAATTTTACTAGCTATTGAATTTGTTGTTGTATAAAGGTATATTGGTAGAAAGGTGCTATTTTGACTATGACCTTTGACCTCACAACCTAAATTTGCTTTGTTTCACCTTGTACCTCAAACAAGTCTGCAAACTGAACAATTTTAAAGTTAAAATTCTCTTTATGACCTTTAAATCTAAAATAATATCAATGACTTTCTCTAACCATTGTCCACTAGAGTACTGAATAACGTGGGTGGGGAAATAACTAAGGTACTGCATCACACAATCCCAAATTCAATATCTGATTGTGATGACCTTAAGTGTCAAGTCTTCCTTTGATGATTGTCCAGTGAAGCACTGAATATGGAGTCAGTCAATTAAGTAAATACTGAAATCACACAATCCCACATTCATAAGCTCATGATGAAATTTGACTTTAAATTGTTCTGACATGTTCCTTTGGTCATTGTCCATTTGAGTACTGAAGTCTGTACACCAAGATACATGGATGATATGATGTTATACATAAAGTGTTGATGGACATACAGATGGATGAAAATACAGATGAACAGACAGATAATTACTATAGGGTCCTTGCCGTAAAAGAAATAATGCAAGATGATTTTTCAGGGAAACAATGGCAATCTATCATTTGAATATAATACTGACCTTTTGACCCCTTGTGCGTGTGAGAGGGGCCGCAGAGAGGGGTGAAGATGTGCTGAGAGCAGTACCTAACCAGTCGTCTGAGGGTCGAACTCTGTCCTCTTGGTGCCTCACAGACTGGGGGGCTTGTCTCTGTTCATGATCTTTCTGGAATTAAAGATAAAACACCCCATTATTCATCATTTATAATCGCAAGAGTTATTTTAAAATAAGCAAAGCAATAGTTTCAACTTCACTGTTGAAAATCTGTGCATGAACTCTTTATAAAATAAAATGGTCTTGGTACATGAAGAAATATGTTTACGTGAGCTAAAGCACAAATGTTAACTTCAAAACCATTTAAAGATGAACAAGACATCGATAGACTAATATATTTAGTGTTTGTGAAAAACTTAGAAATCTGTGAAGGAGGAATTTCCGTGCCTTTGAGAGATAATTCTCCTCCCCTTTCTCCCCGTATCCCAGGTTGATCAGCTCCTGTCTGTAGGACACTTGTCGCCCATTAGGAAACGATTGAATCAGATCTACCCTCAGCGTATCTCTCACAGTGGAATACACCTGTACATATAAACAACGTGTCACTTCACGTAAACAATGTACATATAAACAACGTGTCACTTCACATAAACAATGTACATATAAACAACGTGTCACTTCACATAAACAATGTACATATAAACAACGTGTCACTTCATATAAACAATGTACATATAAACAACGCGTCACTTCATATAAACACCTGTACATATAAACAATGTACATATAAACAACGCGTCACTTCACATAAACACCTGTACATATAAACGTGTCACTTCATATAAACACCTGTACATATAAACAATGTACATATAAACAACGCGTCACTTCACATAAACACCTGTACATATAAACGTGTCACTTCACATAAACACCTGTACATATAAACAACGTGTCACTTCACATAAACACCTGTACATATAAACAACGTGTCACTTCACATAAACAATGTACATATAAACAACGTGTCACTTCACATAAACAATGTACATATAAACAATGTGTCACTTCACATAAACACCTGTACATATAAACAACGTGTCACTTCACATAAACAATGTACATATAAACAACGTGTCACTTCACATAAACAATGTACATATAAACAATGTGTCACTTCACATAAACAATGTACATATAAACAACGTGTCACTTCACATAAACAATGTACATATAAACAATGTGTCACTTCACATAAACACCTGTACATATAAACAACGCGTCACTTCACGTAAACAATGTACATATAAACAACGTGTCACTTCACATAAACAATGTACATATAAACAACGTGTCACTTCACATAAACACCTGTACATATAAACAACGCATCACTTCACATAAACACCTGTACATATAAACAACGTGTCACTTCACATAAACAATGTACATATAAACAACGCGTCACTTCACATAAACAATGTACATATAAACAACGTGTCACTTCACATAAACACCTGTACATATAAACAACGCGTCACTTCATATAAACAATGTACATATAAACAACGTGTCACTTCACATAAACACCTGTACATATAAACAACGCGTCACTTCACATAAACAATGTACATATAAACAACGTGTCACTTCACATAAACAATGTACATATAAACAACATGTCACTTCACATAAACAATGTACATATAAACAACGTGTCACTTCACATAAACAATGTACATATAAACAATGCGTCACTTCATATAAACACCTGTACATATAAACAACGTGTCACTTCACATAAACAATGTACATATAAACAACGCGTCACTTCATATAAACAATGTACATATAAACAACGTGTCACTTCACATAAACAATGTACATATAAACGTGTCACTTCACATAAACAATGTACATATAAACAACGTGTCACTTCACATAAACAATGTACATATAAACAACGTGTCACTTCACATAAACACCTGTACATATAAACAACGCATCACTTCACATAAACAATGTACATATAAACAATGTGTCACTTCACGTAAACACCTGTACATATAAACAACGTGTCACTTCACATAAACACCTGTACATATAAACAACGTGTCACTTCACATAAACACCTGTACATATAAACAACGTGTCACTTCACGTAAACAATGTACATATAAACAACGTGTCACTTCACATAAACAATGTACATATAAACAACGTGTCACTTCACATAAACAATGTACATATAAACAACGTGTCACTTCACATAAACACCTGTACATATAAACAACGTGTCACTTCACATAAACAATGTACATATAAACAACGTGTCACTTCACGTAAACAATGTACATATAAACAACGTGTCACTTCACATAAACAATGTACATATAAACAATGCCCTGAAATTATTAAGAGTGGTTCCTTGGACCTTTCATCTAGAAAATAGACCACAAGCTAGATGGGAACCCATCAGAGCTGAAACAACATGTCACTTCATATATAAGAAGCCTGTGCTTCAGTAAGTCACCAGCCTCTTTCAAATATGCGATTCATTTGATGCCCTGAAACTTCAAATTCAACCAAGACTTAGAAAGCTTACTTTTAATTAAGCTTATTGTACCACTTTCATTCTGATGAACAAGATTTTCTTCTTATCAAAATTTTCCCTATTTCTATAAACTCTGTGTTGGCTCCACTCTGGTACCATGAAGCCAAAATGAATTGAACTAAATTGTCAATGAATATATATTATGATGCTTGCATATTATTTTGAACAAGAGTACCACCAACAGTACATAATATGCCCGTGAAAAGCTAATATAGGGTGTTTTTCTTACACCATGATTTGTAGAACTTCAAGTAGTATCAGCAATCATCAGGGTGTGACATACTTTCTTTTCATTGAAAAAAACCCAGACAAATGATGTACTCTCTATGTAATATTTTCACTTGGCATAAGATGTATGTGTACCAAGTTTGATGGTACTTGCCCCAATGAATCGGTCTGCATCCTGGTACTACGACCTTGACCTTTGACAAATAATAGGCATCCTCCTTGTAGCATAAAATGTATATGTACAAAGTTTGATAGTCCTAGCCCCAACAGTTCAGTTTGTATTCTGCCTACAAGGTTTTCCTACTAAGTGATACTGTGGCCTTGACCTTGAAAATTATAGGCATCTTCCTCTCATTATGGTGATCAAATGTACCAACTTGCAATATCTTGGAGCTTATAGTTCGGTTTATATCCTGCCTACAAGGTCTTCCTACTGTGATACTGCAACCTTAACTTTTGACCTCTAACCATGAAAAATATTTGGCGATCAAATATACCAAGTTGCAATATTCTGGAGCTTACGGTTCGGTTTGTATCCTGGTCTTGGAGCTTACGGTACAGTTTGTATCCTACCCACAAGGTCTTCCTACTAAATGATACTGCAACCTTGACCTTTGACCTTGAAAAACATTGGGCATCTTCCTCTCATCATGGTGATCAAATGTACTAAGTTGCAATATTCTGTAGCTTATGGTTTGGTTTGTATCCTGGCTACAAGGTTTTACTACTAAGTAATACTACGACCATGACCTTTGACCTTGAAAAACAATAGGCATCTTCCTCTCATCATGGTGATCAAATGTACTAAGTTGCAATATCCTGGAGCTTATGGTTCAGTTTGTATCCTACCCACAAGGGTTTCCTACTAGGTTTTCCTACCAAGTGATACAACCTTGACCTTTGATCTTGAAAAACAATAGGAATCTTCCTCTCATCTTGGTGATCAAATGTACCAAGTTGTAAAATCCTGGAGCTTATGGGTCGGTCTGTATCCTACCCACAAGGTCCAGACAGATTGACGGAAGATGCCATACCATAATACGTCCCATCTTTGACGGGCGCATAAAAATGGTAGCCTAGTTTTTCAGAAGAATCTATGCATGCACATGTGTCTACATTCATATACTGTGGCCTTATCTTGATCCGGGAGGCAGGGTGTTGGTGAGAGCAGAGCTACCAACATTATAAAATGGAAAATAGTAAGGCGGGGGTCAGGGGGGCGCCTAGGCAGCTGGAGATCTTTTCTGAATAAATATGTAACCTGAGCAATTTTAGGCACATTTCAAATCCAAATTTAATGAATTTAGACATACTAATTGTTACGCATTTTACAACTGCAAAAGATCAAATACATCTTTTATTGATTTTACTTTCTAAAACTTGTGTAAAACATATTGTTACATTAGTATAATAATATATAATTTTACAGTTACTGTGTCAGTTATTCTGGCAATTTTAAAAAAAAATAATTTTAGTTACTGAATCAGTTATTCGGGAAATTCTTTTTTTTTATGTCATTTTCGTCGCCGTGAGAAATGTTGAAGTTTGTCAAACAGACTGTACACTTATACAAACTCCCCCTTTCTGACTTTGAAATGAATAGATGTTTACAGTGTACTTGCATATTGTTCTTTGAATTTCTAGCTCCATTAGGCTTTCTTCTTTGGGGGAGTATTGTTGTTATTTCCATCAACACTTGCTTTAAGTTTAGTAGCAGCTGTCATAATGTTTATTTCAAAGCATTAAAATGATTGAGACTCTGTACAGATATAGACTATGCAAACAAACGTAGTAACGACTATAGCTTGTTTATTATAAAAGTAAAAACCAATGACGGACAGCTCTAAAAATTTCGAAATGTCAAATAAGCGAAAATCGGAAGATGTACAGTGCAATCGTAAGGCGTATTTTCGGCCCTAAAATCGTAAGCCTTACGCCAAAATCGTGAGAGTTGGCAGCTCTGTGAGAGGTGGTGTTGTGTTGGGTTAGGCTGATGATCTTATACGCCCCTATATAATGACACTGTTTTACAAGTTGGGTTATGCATTGTATAATTTAAAATCATAGAGACAAGAAAAGCTCTCTAGTGCCTTAACTTGAGCCAATGGTTCTGTTGGCCTAAAATGACTCTCTTAAATATACATGTACTTTTCCATTTATACACAGTATGCTTACTTGAGCATGCAGATTGTTTTTCGGTCAGCCTAGTTTGAAAACAAGTGTACAGCCCTGTCTGTTAATTTACTTGAGTAAACAGAGAATGTTGGTCCAGCTAACTCTAGACAACATTAACCTAGTGATCATTTGCTCTAGATCATGGTAACCTGGTAATCATTCCTTTCAGATCACGGTAACCTAGTGATCATTCTCTGTAGATCACGGTAACCTAGTGATCATTCTCTGTAGATCACGGTAACCTAGTAATCATTCGCTGCAGATCACGGTAACCTAGTGATCATTCACTCTAGATCACAATAACCTAGTGATCATTCTCTCTAGATCACGGTTACCTAGTTATCATTTGCTCTAGATCACGGTAACCTAGTGATCATTCTCTGTAGATCACGGTAACCTAGTGATCATTCTCTGTAGATCAAGGTAACCTAGTGATCATTCTCTGTAGATCACGGTAACCTAAAGATCATTCGCTGCAGATCACGGTAACCTAGTGATCATTCACTCTAGATCACAATAACCTAGTGATCATTCTCTCTAGATCACGGTTACCTAGTTATCATTTGCTCTAGATCACGGTAACCTAGTGATCATTCTCTCTAGATCACAGTTACCTAGTGGTCATTCTCTCTAGATCACAGTAACCTAGTGATCATTCACTCTAGATTACAGTAACCTAGTAATCATTCTCTCTAGATCAAGGTAACCTAGTGATCATTCTCTCTAGATCACGGTAACCTAGTGGTCATTCTCTGTAGATCACGGTAACCTAGTGATCATTCTCTGTAGATCACGGTAACCTAGAGATCATTCACTTTGCAACTGGAAACCCAGGTACGATTCCAGAGCCTCATCAAACTGAAGACATTTAACACAAATACAGGTAGTGATTTTTCCTTCGTGAAGTGCTCAGCAATAGAAGTGAAAGACACGAGTCTTTCAGACAAGACCTAAATAGAGGTCCCATGTTTCATTAGGTGTTGGTGAAATAAAGAACCCTCACTGGTGTGATCTACAGTACCATGCATAGGTCAGAATTTGTGGCACTTCATCTAAAGATAGTCATCTCTGCATGAATGAAAAACAACAAACATAGATAAACAAAATACTGATCTGATAAAACAAGAGGTTGTTGGTACCACCCAGCTCCAGAACAAATATATGGCTCTGTCTCCTTACATTGTTGTTCTGTCAAGGTCCAATATATGGCTTTGTCTACTTATTTACCTGAGCAAACAAAGATTGTTGATCCACCCTGCTTCTGAACAAATCTGTGGCCTCTCTTGTCCAGTGACCATCAGGACATTTTCTCACCGACGGACGGAGCTCGCACAGGAAGCATTCAAAGGCCTGTCCATAATTTAATTGAAACATTCACAACATTAAGTAAAAGCCTGTCCATTAATGACACATTCACAACATTAAGTAAAAGCTTGCTCAAAATACAGTATAATATGCAATGAAGAAAATGTTCAAATACTGTACAACACTATATCAGTCATGGGCATGAATCATTCAGATTTTGGTAATAGTTTAACATGTGTAGGAATGACTTCTAACCTGGAAAGGAATGTGGGCAATGGACTGAGGGCAGACTCTCAGCGATGCTTTGTCCACTGTCTCGGTGTTTCCAAAGTCCACAAAGAACACCTGCATCCAAAATAACACACTAAGTACACAGGCAAGTTTCTCACTTCAAGTGAGTATTGGACTAAAACGGATCAGATTTCCTTGAAATCAATAATCTGCAATTTGCCTGTTCTAATTTTTACTATCATTTTGTTTCGAGTTAAAATATGCATTGTGCAATTTTTTTCTATTAAAATACACCTTGTATGGTTAAACTGACCGTTACAACATCTATCCACCGCTCCTGTCTCATTTGACGGTCACAGCTGTTAATCCTGGCCCTGTAGTACTGTGTATCGCCCTGCTCTGTGTAGGGAGCAGCCACTATCTGCCCCACCTTGGAGGAACTCACAGTCTACAATGTTGTTAATAAAACCAATATTACAGTATGTGTTAGTTTTCATTGGAATACATGTACTTTGATACATTCACATAGTATACATTTTAGTGAGAAAATAAGGGCTTATCTTTCAGAGTGGCAACACTAGTTTATGATTGTAACTGATACCACTCATTACCATTACAATGACAAACCAGCCAGGACTTACCGCAAGTTTCTGCCCCTGAGAGTGACTGAACCAGCCAGGACTTACCGATAAGTTTCTGCCATTGAGAGTGGCATGTACTTGGTGTAGTTCTTCAAAGTTTTGATTTTCATTGTACTGTGCCCAAAAATGTCCACATTCTACAACCTAAAAGTATACAAAGAAGAACCCAGTTAACAAAAAACTGTTGTTAAGAGATGATATATTTTGATAGATATTCAGCTCACTTAATCAACATACTGACGTTACTGTTAACTAGAAGAAAAGCTCTTCCTACATCATATCCCCAAAATCAAATCCTGGAACAAAATGTTTACATGCATCTGCACAGCACAGAAGATGGATTTTAACAGAATACATATGTCTAGCAAAATTAAAAAATTACAGTTTTCGCATAAGTTAGTATGACAATACTTACATTGGTAACAAAGAGGGACACGTATTGCATTGAGACGTCTAGTTTCTTAGTCTGTGTCTACGACAATACTTACATTGGTAACAAAGAGGGACACGTATTGCATTGAGACGTCTAGTTTCTTAGTCTGTGTCTACGACAATACTTACATTGGTAATGAAGAGGGACGTATCCTGCATTGAGACGTCTAGTTTCTTAGTCTGTGTCTACGACAATACTTACATTGGTAATGAAGAGGGACGCATCCTGCATAGAGACGTCTAGTTTCTTAGTCTGTGTCTATGACAATATTTACATTGGTAATGAAGAGGGACGTATCCTGCATTGAGACGTCTAGTTTCTTAGTCTGTGTCTATGACAATATTTACATTGGTAATGAAGAGGGACGTATCCTGCATTGAGACGTCTAGTTTCTTAGTCTGTGTCTACGACAATACTTACATTGGTAACAAAAAGGGACACGTATTGCGTTGAGATGTCTGGTAGTAAGACCTGTGTCCTCTGCTCTTCAGATGTTCGATCCTGGCGGTTGGATCTAAGTTTCCCTATGGATGCCCCCTGCTGTCTCTGCATTTCCTGCAGTAACCTGTGGGCTGTGTCTGATGAGTACTGATCAATGGTGATGGAGTGTCTTAACTGTCTGTAATGACAAACATGAATGTGTAGGAATTGGCATCACAACTAGAATGAATATTTCTGTATTAGGTATAATTATCTGCGAGTTGTTTATATAAATCTGGGGCTGTAGTCATGAGAAATGGCTTTGACAGAAGAAGATCATAATGGGGACCAGTGGGGTCAACGCCGACAAGGAGAAAACGATATCATTGTTAAAATGTACATAACAGAGAATCTGGGAGAATGACTTTCTGTGGTTAAAGGAAGCGAATAAGAAAATACAAATTAAAGCTTTTTGTACCTTGTGTACACTTATCTACTGTGCCCGGTAGTGATGGGGCGATTATCGCCGACAATCAAGTCGTTCACTAAAAGTCTCCCAATGTTGATTAACAATTACAATCTTCATAATTGATTGATTTGAAAAATGAAATAACATCGTATGACTTGACATTTTCTTCTGAGAAAAAATAATAATAAAAAA
Source organism: Ostrea edulis (assembly GCF_947568905.1). Taxonomy (NCBI): domain Eukaryota; kingdom Metazoa; phylum Mollusca; class Bivalvia; order Ostreida; family Ostreidae; genus Ostrea; species Ostrea edulis. The sequence continues at coordinate 68,105,883 of NC_079168.1, read as the reverse complement.
TGGTGGCACCATGTGATACCAATCCGAATAATAATAAGAATGTGCCTCAAGAAATATTTCCATATCCTTGAAAGAACATGAAATCAAACATATGGGACTATTTTGAGTTTGTTGAGACATAGGAGGGACCAGCAATGAAAGCCAACTTAGACATGGCTTACAGTTTGCAGGTCGTGTTTGCAAAAATATGCCACTAAAGGTGATTAGAAAATTGGAAGGCCTTTTATCACTATAAATGATTTTTTCAATCTTTTGAATTATTTAATCGATTATACGTTTTCAATTATATTCGATAATGCATTATGAAAAATTTCCGATTTCCAATAACTGATGCCTGGAGGTAGATATGAGATGATAAAACTTGCAAAAATCATGTACATGTAGATAATGTCTTCTAAATCATTGTGGTCTTTTTCAATATTGTCATCAGATACCAAAAGCAAAGTCACTGTAGCAGAAACTTTTTTCTAAACGTTCTGACACGACACAATGTTCCATTTGAAGTGCCTAATCACTTCACAAACTATGTAGTTTTGATTATTTGCTGTCCAGCAAAGAGGATTTGCCACCCTTTGAAGAGAATATAGACAGCCTTTGACAAAACCGAAATCCTACTGCAGACTTCATTGCTTTCAATACAGAATTATAAACAAAATTTTTGCTACAAATTTATTCTTATTCAAAATCAAAATAACTTACTCTAAATAATCTAACTAAGTGAAAACTTTTGTAACTGAATTTAAAAAATATTATTTAAAGAGACACTACAGCTCATTTTCCACATTTTAATTAAGTGTTTCTTAAAACATGTATTGATAAAATGATAAAATTCATATCGATATTGACAATTTTGAACAATTGGGATGCATCAATTTACTCTCAACTGCGCCTTAAAGATCGTCTGGAATTCAAAGGTTTCTTCATGCTGACTCGGGTTTTGAATGACAGCAAAGGTGTTGTGTAAGAAATTATTTAAATTCCCCTTCAAGGGGGTCCACACTCACCTTTCAAGTATAAGATTATTCCCTGCTCTTTATAATAAGTAATCATATAAATCATTATTTCATCAGAAATCCTTCCATGTTCCCATTGACCGATGTTTTTACAACTAACACGTGTCGTGTTCAGATAAAAATAGCACTTACTTTTAAAAGTAGTGTCTTCATAGCTAGTCTCAATGGCAGATTTAGGGGGGGGGGGGGGGGGGGGGGGGGGCAGGATCCCCCTCCCTTTTTACGCCACAGATTGTGAATGAAAATCTAAATTTTGCACCAGAATGGCCGATTACTTTGGCTAATCTTTGAATCTCGGCCTTTGGAAGTCCTAGATCCGCCACTAAGTTACATGCGTTTCTCCGAGCTCTTTGTTTTCCAACGGTCATACTGATCCCAAGGTAAATTTTACTTCACGTATGAGTTTTATCTCATACTATTTTTACCTCTTTTCTCACAGAATCTGTCAAAATTCTAGATCTATCAACTACACTTTCTCTCTCTGGACGACATGCTGCACTGTTTACTGTCTATGCGCATGCGTCTGAAGACTGCAAGGAGGAGACTCGATATTTTTTGTATAGGCCATCAAAAAGTATTAATTGTTTTTACGTTAAAACAATAATTTTTAACTTTAGATAAGTGTTATTTTCGCAAAGTTCATACTTTCAACAATGCAACAAAAATTGAGAAAGCGCTGGGAAAATTGTCATTTCATGATTTTTGCGCAAAATGAGCTGTAGTGTCTCTTTAACATTGAACTTATCCAAAATTAATTTCAATTGATGTCATTGACAATTCACCTCAGTGCTAATTTTCACTGAGCTATTTAACAATTTCTTTCAAAATGATTACAATAGAATTAGGTAAAAAATTTCCCTTTCAATTATTATAATAGAATTAGTCAACAATTTCCTTCAATATGATTATGATAGAAGTAGTTAACACTTTACCTTAGTTTAATAGCCATGTACACACCAGGATGAACACGGCCTCTGTACTCCGGCTTCCACTGGAAACTGACGTACGCCCTGCAAAGGTAAATTACCGACAATCTTTGACTGAATGACTATACGGGCAGATGATGTTGTTTTTTTTTTAAAAAAAGGAAAACTTTATATTTTCACTACCCAACAGACCTAGTTTCCTCAAAGAAAGCCTCCGGATTAAACCCCACACTTCTAAACTGATCCTCCAAGTTCTCTTTGTAAAGCAGACCCTGATTGGCTGGTAAACCCTTCACCTACAAAACAATATCCTTGAAATTTTTAAGTTTATCGAATTGCCATGAAAATTTCCAATAAGTGATGGGCTTGATTATGAAATATTGTAATTTGAAGGGTAAAACTGATAAATTTTCTATTTTACAATCAATCATTGTCCCATCACAACTGCTCATCACACCTGAAGTTGTAAATCTTTTACACACATTTCACAATAAAACTGTCTGAAATTGGACTCATAGTTTGACGACGATTTTTATTTCTTACCATTACTGTGTTGAGCGGGTCATTTCCCGACATTTCTCTCAGGGCACTCTCTTCATCCACTGGGCCCTTCAGAAAGTAGTTCGGGTAGAAAGCACCACACATCACCAACTGTTCAACAAAGAGTTATCACATTTACAGGAGTTTCTCGCTTATCTGGTATCTCACAATAATGTTAAATTCTTAAAGCACTTTTCTTACACACACACACCGTATTACAGCTGTAACACTGCGTTTAAATAATGCTATAAATTCTACTGACCTTCAGCAGCAGTCGCTCCTGGTCCTCGCTGAAATGACTCTTGTAATTAGGCCGCTGTCCAGGTTTAGTGATGTTGAATTGAAGCAGTCTCTGTTCCAATTCCTTCACAAGTTCTGCAATCTGAAAATGTCTCCTTACATTTATAAGAATCAATTCCTTCACAAATTCTGCTGTCTAAAAATGTCACCTTACACTTATAAGAATCAATTCCTTCACAAGTTCTGCTGTCTGAAAATGTCACCTTACACTTATAAGAATCAATTCCTTCACAAGTTCTGCTGTCTAAAAATGTCACCTTACACTTATAAGAATCAATTCCTTCACAAGTTCTGCTGTCTAAAAATGTCACCTTACATTTATAAGAATCAATTCCTTCACAAGTTCTGCTGTCTAAAAATGTCACCTTACACTTATAAGAATCAATTCCTTCACAAGTTCTGCTGTCTGAAAATGTCACCTTACACTTATAAGAATCAATTCCTTCACAAGTTCTGCTGTCTAAAAATGTCACCTTACACTTATAAGAATCAACTTTTCAATTAACCATGGACTTCAAAAACCGAAAAGTTTTCAATGAATACTCTTTAGTCCACATTTCCTCTATTCATGAACCAACAAAAAATTGCAATTTTGACTTCAGTGATTGGAGACAGTTTCAAATATTATCCAATCAGATTTATAGAACTGTATACAATTCCAATCAGATCTGTAGAACTGCATAAAATTCCAGTAAGATGTACAGTACTGCATGTAATCCCAATCAGATGTACATAATTACATGTAATCCCAATGAGATGTACATAATTACAGGTAATCCCAATCAGATGTACATAATTACATGTAATCCCAATGAGATGTACATAATTACAGGTAATCCCATTATGTACATAATTACAGGTAACCCAATCAGATGTACATAATTACAGGTAATCCCAATCAGATGTACATAATTACAAGTAATCCCAATCAGATGTACATAATTACATGTAATCCCAATCAGATGTATATAATTACATGTAATCCCAATCAGATGTACATAATTACAAGTAATCCCAATCAGATATATATAATTACAAGTAATCCCAATCAGATGTACATAATTACAAGTAATCCCAATCAGATGTACATAATTACATGTAATCCCAATCAGATGTACATAATTACAAGTAATCCCAATCAGATGTACATAATTACATATTATCCCAATCAGATGTACATAATTACAAGTAATCCCAATCAGATGTACATAATTACATATTATCACAATCAGATGTACATAATTACAAGTAATCCCAATCAGATGTACATAATTACATATAATCCCAATCAGATGTACATAATTACAAGTAATCCCAATGAGATGTACATAATTACATGTAATCCCAATGAGATGTACATAATTACATGTAATCCCAATGAGATGTACATAATTACAGGTAATCCCAATCAGATGTACATAATTACAGGTAATCCCAATCAGATGTACATAATTACAGGTAATCCCAATCAGATGTACATAATTACAGGTAACCCAATCAGATGTACATAATTACAGGTAATCCCAATCAGATGTACATAATTACAAGTAATCCCAATCAGATGTACATAATTACAAGTAATCCCAATCAGATGTACATAATTACATGTAATCCCAATCAGATGTATATAATTACATGTAACCCAATCAGATGTACATAATTACATGTAATCCCAATCAGATGTACATAATTACATGTAATCCCAATCAGATGTACATAATTACATGTAATCCCAATCAGATGTACATAATTACATGTAATCCCAATCAGATGTACATAATTACATGTAATCCCAATCAGATGTACATAATTACAGGTAATCCCAATCAGATGTACATAATTACAGGTAACCCAATCAGATGTACATAATTACAGGTAATCCCAATCAGATGTACATAATTACAAGTAATCCCAATCAGATGTACATAATTACAAGTAATCCCATCAGATGTACATAATTACATGTAATCCCAATCAGATGTACTGAACACCGTGTAATCCTATATAGATGTACTGTACGCTGTGTAATCCTATATAGATGTACTGTACACCGTGTAATCCTATATACATGTACTGTACACCGTGTAATCCTATATAGATGTAATGTACACCGTGTAATCCTATATACATGTAATGTACACCGTGTAATCCTATATACATGTACTGTACACCGTGTAATCCTATATACATGTACTGTACACCGTGTAATCCTATACAGATGTACTGTACACCGTGTAATCCTATATAGATGTACTGTACGCCGTGTAATCCTATATAGATGTACTGTACACCGTGTAATCCTATATACATGTACTGTACACCGTGTAATCCTATATACATGTACTGTACACCGTGTAATCCTATATAGATGTACTGTACACCGTGTAATCCTATATAGATGTACTGTACACCGTGTAATCCTATACAGATGTACTGTACACCGTGTAATCCTATACAGATGTACTGTACACCGTGTAATCCTATATAGATGTACTGTACACTGTGTAATCCTATACAGATGTACTGTACACCGTGTAATCCTATATAGATGTACTGTACACCGTGTAATCCTATACAGATGTACTGTACACCGTGTAATCCTATATAGATGTACTGTACACCGTGTAATCCTATACAGATGTACTGTACGCCGTGTAATCCTATGTAGATGTACTGTACACCGTGTAATCCTATATAGATGTACTGTACACCGTGTAATCCTATGTAGATGTACTGTACACCGTGTAATCCTATACAGATGTACTGTACACCGTGTAATCCTATATAGATGTACTGTACACTGTGTAATCCTATATAGATGTACTGTACACCGTGTAATCCTATACAGATGTACTGTACACCGTGTAATCCTATATAGATGTACTGTACACTGTGTAATCCTATGTAGATGTACTGTACACAGTGTAATCCTATACAGATGTACTGTACACCGTGTAATCCTATATAGATGTACTGTACACCGTGTAATCCTATACAGATGTACTGTACACTGTGCAATCCTATACCTCTCTGATCCGTCTCTGTTGTAGGAAGTGCCTCTTACACCATTCTCTTTCAGACATGCCTCTTCTGAACTCTCCCATGTTCTTCCGAGATTCGTATTCCTGCAACATCACATAAACTTGGATTAATGTCCTCAAACATTGTACGCAGTACAGTCAAAACTGCCATAGTGACCCACTGTATTAAGCGACTCACTGTCGTATGTGACCATAAAAAGTTCCCTCCAAGACGTTACTCTATATATTGTACCTGTATTAAATGACCACCTGTCTGACGTGACCAACGACCATGATTTTTACAACCTTTTCGTGTATTTTAACGAAATTTTACCTCTATTTAACGACTATACATTTTTCGATTACAACGTGATTAATACTTTCGATTTTGGTTGAGCCGACTATTCTGGGAATTATCGCCCCTAACACTTTCGTTTTCAAACGCACGACTATTCAGGGAATTATCGTCCCTAACACTTTCGTTTTCAAACGCACGACTATTCTGGGAATTATCGCCCCTAACACTTTCGTTTTAATACGCACAGTTTGGCGATGATCTTGATTAGTCGGCCCTCTGAATAAATCATTATACCTAAGCTGTCAACATGCAGTGTCCTGTGTGGTTAATTAAGAAAACCCGCATTGTTGTTTATCTAACAAAATCAAGGATCAGGGAATCAAGGCCGGTGTATTAGAAGGTGTGAATTTCGACAAACTTTAAGAAAAGCCAGGTAGGCTAGATCGGAAATGAAAATCTACCACTTGTTATACCATTATGTTCAACAGAGTAAAAAATTTGCCCGATTGCGATATAAATCAGGTAAATATTGTGCTCAGGACTAACATTTTAAATGGAGTATTCACAGTTTTCCTGCATGAGATACTAGAGGTTTCCAGAATAATGACCGGAACTAGCGGCTCACTTCGACATGTCCCGAGTATTTGACATGTCCGAGTTCAAGAAAATTGCCTGCATTAGTTCTAAGCTTAAAAGATTTGCTGTGCATATACAATGGATATATTGTGATTTATTTAATGTTTCTCAAATTGAATAACATTTTTCCAGCACGTATTGTACAAAAGGAGACGCAACACTTCACCATTTGTTTTCTTACCACAAGTGCTGCATTTTTTAGTTACACTGTACAAGTAGGCTATACATGAATACCTTTTACAACAAAGTGTTTATAAGTTTTAGAAAATTTACATGCAGTTCATAAATAATTTTTAAATCTCATGTAAATGTGTAATATGAAATGCATGAAAAGTTTATCATTCTTAAATAGATTAAATGTAATTTTGATGAATAAAAAATTATGATACAACACATTGTATTCTAGATTTTTAACTACAGTGTATTATTAATTTTATTTTACAACTAAAAAACCGTACTTGATATTCTTAATGATAAATTCCAAATACATGTAGTCATTTACTCCATTGTATAAATTATTTGTGAAATTTTATCCATTAACTGCGGAAAATAGGCAACCTGTATTAAGAGACCACCTGTCATATGTGACCTTTTTTCCATTCTTCGTTGGACGGTCTCTTAATACAGGTTTGACTGTACATGATATGCTTTTCTCTTTTGCTAAAATATATCAGGTATTCTTACTTGAGCTGTAAAATGATTACCAGCCAATCAGGGTCTACCTTACAAGAAGATATTAGTAGGATCAGTTCAGAAATGTTGGGTTTAACGCCAAGTACCATAATAAGTCATGCTAATCGGATTACTTTTCTCATTTTATACTTTAAGAATTCTGTACATAAATCCTCAACAGTATGAAAATTCAATACAGAAAACAAGATGTGTTTGTTAAACACAAATGCCCCCGATAATGGCCAATTCCGAAGATGGCCAAGGTCACAAGGACAAATATCTTGGTACCAGAAGAAAGATCTTGTCACAAGATATGCTCATATGCAATATGAAAGCTCTAATATCTACTATTTAGAAGTTATGACCAATGTCAAATTTTATAAAAGTAGGTCAAATGCCAAGGTCAAAAGGTTTAGTACCAACGGAAAGGTCTTGTCACAAAGAATACTCATGTGAAATATCAAAGCTCTAGCACTTACTGTTCAAAAGTTATTAGTAAGGCTAAAGTTTTAGACATACATGTAATGACAGAAAGGACAAAAACAATATGCCCCCCCCCCCCCCCCCCCCCCCCCCCCCCCCCCCCCCTCTGTTCTTCGGGGCATAAAAATGTCTAATAGAAGTAAGTCATGACAATGTTTTTGTTTTGTGTTTTCCTTGTGTAGATAAGGTACTATATAAATATCTGTTTGACTTACCTTGAAGGCATTAAGAATGGCCAGACTGTCACATGACAGAGGTGTTTTCTTGTGTAAGTAAGGCCAATACCTGTTTGACTTACCTTGAAGGCATTGAGAATGGCCAGACTGTCACTCTGCGACCCTCTTGCCCAGTCCAGTTTATGTCTGAAAATATATTGTTGATGTAATCTATTGATAAGTGAAAAAGCCATGTTGTAAGCAATAATTGAACAAGAGTACCACAAATGGTACAACATACGCCCGTCCGACAGTGAAATTGAACCTGGAAGCATATTGTGCACTCTGAATTGATACAACACACATTCTGAATAGAAAAGCCTTAAAGTGGGTCATGGTGCACCAATCCATCTGATATGTGAACTGATTATGTATTTCTCTGATAATGAGGTTTTGACAAAATGTCATTGCAATATCTGTCTATGATGAGAAAAAGTCCAGAAATTAGCCCTACAGTAAAGTAACCTAGGGAGGTTGTGACAAAATTTAAAGGCAATTCTGTATCAATAAAAAAAATCTAGAAAACTGTTTGACCTACTTCTACCCCTAAAGTAGGTCATGGTGCACCAATCCAGCTGAAATGCTTACTGAACTTGTATTCCTCTGAGAGGAAACTTGTGACTAAATTTCAGGGCAATATCTGTATTCGTAATGAAAAGAGTCTGAAAAACTGTTTGACCTACTTTTAGCCCGAAAGTAGGTCACAGTAAACTAATTAAGCTGAAATTCAAATCACTCTTACACTTCTTGATGAAGAAATCGTGACCAAATTTCAATGCTGTACATGCACCTGTTATGGAAAAAAGTCCGGAAAACATTACCTTGGACAGACACACAGACAGATGGACAGACCAATCCAGCAGAAATGCAAACTGAAATAGTATTCCTCAGAAAGGAAGCTTGTGACTAAATTTCAGGGCAACATCTGTATCCATAATGAAAAACAGTTCAGAAAACTGTTTGACCTACTTTTAGCCTTAAAGTAGGTCAAGGATGGACCAATCCAGCTGAAAGGCAAAATGAACCAGTATTCCTCTAATAGGAAGCTTATGACTAAATTTCAGGGCAATATCTATATCTGTAACAAAAATCAGACTGGAAAACTGTTTGACCTACTATTAGCCCTGAAGTAGGTCAAGGTGCACGACATAACATAATACATCCCATCTCATTACGGGCGTATATGATTGAATGATCAATTGATTATGGTTTTACGCCATTTTGGCAATATTTCAGCAATTTTACGGGCGTATAAAAATGAGGATCTTCGACAAACGTTATTGATTAATAGACTTACCTGTAAGACTCAAGATGAGCTTTATATGGTTTGGAAAACAGCGACTTTAAAGACATTGCAGCACCTGTCAAATCAATGCAATTACACATACATTGTTATTGTGTTGTATCAATGAAATTACACGTAAACATTGGTATTGTGTAATATTCATATCATGTGTCAAATCACAGAGAAATTTTCACTCTAAAACCTGTTATCTATAAACAAAACATCTTTTCTATTATTCTGGGAAAACAGTGATTTTTCTACATTTTTTGCAAGGGTCCTGTGGCTTTCAAATTGGGAAAAATTGTCGACATTTCAGTCAAATTGGAAAAATCAATTTTATCGTAAGTAAGTTTTAAAATTATATCAAACATTATATTATCTTTATTTTACATCTAATTTTCTTTAACCTTTTAAAATTTTCAAATATTCTAGATCCAAATCATAATTTCCATAACTCTTTGTTAAGTGGTATGTATATAATCAACACCGAATGTTTATATTTTTCAAATACATTTTTCTTTCATACCGTATATACTCGCCTATAAGTCGGAGTTTGGGGGGTCAAATTTTGGTCCAAAACTCTATGTCTGACTTATATGCGCGTCCTTAGAAGATTGGTATTTTTCTGGGTGGCGAAATGTAGTGTTTTTTAAACAACTCTGACGATTATCATGGACTACCACACAAATGATTATTGTTCATAAATATCTAGACATATTGTATTGTTTGTGTATTTTAAAATCATGTATAAAGTACAAGTATTTACATATTTTTATCTAGTTAAAAATTATTTACATACCGATAACCAATACTTTCAATTCAACTAATCTATCGTTTGTCGGTAAAATTGAATTATGAACCCAATTTAATATTGAAATATTCATATGTATACCGGCTGAAATATATTTCATAACAGATTGAATATTGTTAACAGATAATTTAGATCATTATTTTTGACTCTTAAAATTTTTATTGTTGATACCTGAATTATACCGCAATCCCACAATAACAGTTTGCGCAAGGCGCGTGCCACTAAGTAAACATGGTGTCAGGTACTGGTAATTAGGAGACCATAATTGCTTAGGTTACAAGGGATCATTGCCCATAATAGATCAAGGGTTGCGTTTAAACCCCAAATAGATATGGCTTGGATATTGAGCACCTCATAATTATTAATTTCTCAAAATATTTGTTGAAACATAGGTAAAAACACTAGAGCATTGACTTGAAATTGTCAACCGAATCTGACAAAAATTTGTACCGACCTATAAGCGGGTCAATGGCAAATTCCTACAAAATAACCTTAAAAAATACAACCGACTTATAGGCGGACCAACTTATAGGCGAGTATATAAGGTAATTTTATTATTGGGAAAAATGCAAGCTAAATTGGGAAAAAATTGACAATTTTTAAGAGGGGAAAGGGCCGAAATTCGGACCCAAAATGGGCCTTAAAAAATCACTGGAAAAGCACCAAAAATTCATATAAAATAATTGAAAGCTTGCATCAATCTTTCAATGATGAAATGATACTCCACATGAGATGCTTTAAACGGACATGAACACGATTTGAGCTGAAAATTTTCAAATTATATTTTTCCATTTTCAATGTTTAGATAGCTTAACTACGGTATTTCTAATGGTCGGCAAAAATTTGAATATCAGTTGCCAAGGTACATGAGAGATACAGAGCTCAGAATTCTTTGTTATGTAAACAAGGCTCGTGCAATGTTTTTGTTTACGTAGGTTAAATATAATAGTATTCGTTTCATTTAAAGCAGATTTTTTCAATTCACAAGTTAATTCTGAATACAGTTAAATAGTTTCTAGTGTTTGGCACATCTCGTTTTGTTTTAAACATGCCATTTTCTATTAAGCAGCCTATATGTAAACAAAAACATAGCACGAGCCTTGTTTACATAACATAGAATTGTGGGTGCTGTATCTCACATATAACCCAACAACTGATATTCAAATTTTGGTTGACCATTAGAAATATTTTAGTTAAGCATTGTACACAATAAAATTGGAAAAACAAAATTTGAAAATTTTCAGCTCAAATCATGTCCACGCCCCTTTAAAGAGCCATTAAATAAAATTTTGGTGTAGCTATCCACCTTCAGGAATGAATCTACTACTTAACCATATAATGCAATACAAAATAGGTTTAGGCCAGATTGCCGTATATACTCGCCTATAAGTCGGTCCGCCTATAAGTCGGTTGTATTTTTTAAGGTTATTTTGTAGGAATTTGTCATTGACCCGCTTATAAGTCGGTACAAATTTTTGTCAGAATAGGTTGACAATTTCAAGTCAATGCTCTAGTGTTTTTACCTATGTTTCAAAAAATATTTTGAGAAATTAATAATTATGAGGTGCTCAATATCCAAGCCATATCCGTTTGGGGTTTAAACGCATCCCTTGATCTATTATGGACCATGACCCCTTGTTTATCTAAGCAATTATGGTCTCCTAATGACCAGTACCTGACACCATGTTCACTTACTGTTATTGTGGGATTCCGGTATAATTCCTTGTATCAACAATAGAGTTTTTATGAGTCAAGAATGATGATCTAAATTATCTGTTAACAATATTCGATCTTTTATGAAATATATTTCAGCCGGTATACATATGAATATTTCAATATTAAATCGGGTTTGTAATTCAATTTTACCGATAAACGATAGATTAGTTGAATTGAAAGTATTAGTTACCGGTATGTAAATAATTTTAAACTAGATAATAATATATAAATACTTGTACTTTATACATGATTTTAAAATACATAAACAATAAAATATGTCTAAATATTTGTGAACAATAATCATTTGTGTGGTAGTCCATGATAATCATCGGAGTTTTTTAAAAAACACTACATTACGCCGCCCAGAAAAATACCAATCTTCTTAGGATGCGACTATAAGTCGGACATGGAGTTTTGGACCAACAAGAGGTACTGTAAGCAATGCTCACTAAGAATACCCCCCGCTTACCCCAATCTCCCAAAGGGTGTTGGTAATAGGTATAAACTACCTCTTTTCTGAGTGTAAAAAACAAATGGCATGACAAACCGAACCATATTGCTACTTCGATGTCCAGTGCACGTGACCTTTGACCTTTTGACCCCAAAATCGATAGGGAACATCTTCATCCCATGGGTAGTCCATATGTGTGATATGGTGACTGTAGGTGGAAAGGATAACGCTTTAGAGCCCGGAAACCACATTGCTACTTCGATGTCCAGTGCGCTTGACCTTTGACCTTTTGACCCAAAATCGATAGGGAACATCTTCATCCCATGGGTAGTCCATATGTATGATATGGTGACTGTAGGTGGAAAGGATAACGCTTTAGAGCCCGGAAACCATATTGCTACTTCGATGTCCAGTGCGCTTGACCTTTGACCTTTTGACCCCAAAATCAATAGGGAACATCTTCATCCCATGGGTAGTCCATATGTATGATATGGTGACTGTAGGTGGAAAGGATAACGCTTTAGAGCCCGGAAACCATATTGCTACTTCGATGTCCAGTGCGCTTGACCTTTGACCTTTTGACCCCAAAATCGATAGGGAACATCTTCATCCCATGGGTAGTCCATATGTATGATATGGTGACGGTAGGTGGAAAGGATAATGCTTTAGAGTCCGGAAACCATTGCGTCTACAGACGGACGGACGGACAACCCGATTCCAGTATACCCCCCCCCCACAACTTGTTGCGGGGGGTATAAAAATTGACTCCCAAAAAACCGACTTATAGGCGAGTATATACGGTACACATTATAAACCCTTTATATATATATATCTATGCCCTTCCTTGGCCATTACAGAGGTGGACCATGCAATCTCAGTCTGGTTTACCACACAATGACATTTTGCTTGCATATCTCTCAATATTCAGTCAGTAGTCTATACATTTCTTCAGATTTTTCTAATTCTGTGGCTTCTAATTCTAGAGGGGCACATTTGCTCACATTTTCAGTAGAAGCAAAAGTTATTATTACCATCATTATTTGTTAAAAGATGCGATGTCACAACCAACGGAGTCTGCTGATAGTGACATCACATTTGAGATGAAGGAGTATCCTGACTTTTACATTGCTGGCTTTTGTGGATTAGTAAAAGTCTAGGGTACTCTCTACAGAATCTGTAGGAAAAAATATCAAAATCAACACTAGCAAATGTTTACAAGAAATCTGACATTTCTGTTACACTTGTGGTTCTTTGAAAGAACACTTTCAAAGACCCCCCCCCCCCCCCCCCCCCCCCATATAATTTTGGGAAAAAAACCTACTGTGACTCAACCTTGGCAGTTGGGGTCATGGTATCATCAAACTTGATTTTATATTACATGAGGATGCTTGCTTATCTGTAACCGTGTCGTTCTTGGTAAGATTTTCAAAGATTTTTTCTTAAATATAACCAATGTTAAACTTTAATCCCCTATGGTGACCTTGCACTGACCCCGGGGTTCACGGTTTCAACAAAACATAACATGAGGATGTTTGCTTATCAATTTGACAATCTGACCATTCGTAATTTTTTTGTTTTAGAGGATTTAAAAGATTTATCCCGAATGTAACAAATGTCAAACTTTTGACCTCTTATTGCAGTCCCATCCTTATTAGGTTGTGATATAAAACTACACTATATGAGGATGCTTGCAAATTAGTTTGACAATCTGTATCCTTGTAATGTTTATAAGATGATCTTATTATTGTTTCAACTAGCATACACAATCAATGTTAAACTTTGAAGCCTACTGTGGCCCTGCCCTGACCCTTGGACTATTATACAAACTGAAATCTTCAGTATAGGAATGTTTCTTACAAGTTGCTTTTTTTCCCTTTCTTTTTACCCTAAAACTTGCACTTCATTTACAAAAATTTGAATCCTCTTCACCAACAGATGTTTTGTGGTAAGTTTGATTGAAGTTTGGCCCAAAGGTCCTTGCGAAAAAGTAAAAAAATGTGAAAAGTTTACAGAGGACAGACTCCAGATCACAACTATAACAGACAAATTTTGATTAGAGAAAACCATTAACTTCAGCTTTCCACTCAGTTAATCTAAAAAATATACATCATCTGTGCTTCAAAATTAGCATAAACAGCATACTGAAGTTTGATATCTTGATGTCATCTGCAGTCACCATATGGTGCACAAAAGTAGATGACTACTTCATAAGATATAAATTGGTTTGATGAATCATGAAAGCCAATCAATGGAATTGTGTGCTACAACCAATATCAAATTATTTTTCCATGGACTAATATACAGTCAAACCTCATTATCTGGAACTCAATGGGACCAAGAAAATTGTTTGAGATAGCTGAGGATTCCAAATATAAAGGGTAAAATACTTAAAGAATGAGCAGTTGGGACTTCCGAATCACTTTGACATATTCGTGGTATTCGAGATGACGGTGTTCTCGATATCAGTGTTCGAGATATCGGTGTTCGAGATACCAAAGTCCGACTGTATATGATCATGCATTACCGATGATAAGGCACTCCTCTAACACGCCAAACACGTGTCCATAGATGATCAACTTCCCAATCTTAATGTCCACAGGAAGGTCTGCCAAAACATGGCCAACAAATGTCAGCTGACCATCGTGACGGTTATTTTCCCCGGTAGTTAAGGTAGACAAGGCACCAACCTGTTTTATAAATTGACATCTGTAGGAATGAGATTAATGGGGATGGAGAGGTTATTTTCTCCTGTAGTTAAGGTAACAAGGCACTAACCTGTTTTATTAATTGACATCTGTAGGAATGAGATTAATGGGGACGGAGAGGGGTATTTCAACTTGTCTACCTTTAATAAGGCATTGACCACTTTATAAAACTGAATTCTCTAGGGGAGGGTGGGAGATAATAAATCTAACAGCTGCACGACAATACTATTGTAATATAACTGCGCTCTACTGTTGGTGAAATTCAAAGAGATAAACAGCTATTTAAATATTGGATTTAAAAGGACATGGACACGGATGAGCTGAAAATTTTATTTTTCCATTTTTATTGTTTAAAATGCTTAACTAAAGTATTTCTAAAGGTAAATTAAAATTTGAATATCAGTTTTTGAGTTACAAGTGAGAGATAGCACTCACAATTCTTTCTTGTGTAAACAAGGCTCGTGCCATGTTTTGTTTACATATAGATTGCTTAAAAGAAAATAGCAGGTTTAAAACAAAATGATTTGTTCTAAACACAAGAAATGATCTAATTGTGTTCAGAATTTACTCGTAAATTGAAAAATCTGCTTTAAACGAACTTTTACTAGTATATTTAACCTATTTAAACAAAAACGTGGCATGAACCTTGTTTACACAATAACAAAGAATTGTGAGCTCTGTATCTCCAATATACCTCGACAACTGACTTTCAAATTTTTGCTGAACATTAGAAATATCTAGTAATCTATATCTAAGCATTTTAAACATTAAAAATGGAAAAAATTTGAAAACTTTTAGCTCAAATCATGTCCATGTCCCTTTAAGAGGTCTGAAAATTAGAAGTGTGAAAAAAACTGCAGCCACCCTTGTGAGATTTTAGGGGCATACTGGTAGTCAGGAGATAAAATTTCGAAAATATGATTTTCTTCATGAGACTGGAAAAGTTGACACGTATGGCTATCTATAAAACTGAAATCTGTAGGAATGAGACCCGGGAAAGGGTTGGAAATCATTTAGTTTTGTTTATCACTGATAAAACACTGACCAATTCATATATCTTTAGGAATGAGATCTGGGAGAGGGTATTGGGGAAAGCTCCTTAAGGGCAAAATCATATTTCTAAGTGATAAAGGGAAAATAAAGGGCAGGGATTTGGTTGAAAAGTTCCTGTCTGCATTATTTCAGTTCATAAGTAACAAAATAGATATCAGCTTGTTTACCGCCAGGATTATTGATTAGGAGTGGGATGATACACAGAACTTACGATATGTGTCTTGATATATCAAATCAAAACATTGTAACAAAAATATCTAAGAATCAACAAAATATAATGAAAATCAAATAACATGCTTTGAATTGGATAATGTTCCCAAACCCCGAATTAAATGTACACAATGCATTCTCAAGCACATGTTGACCATTTTTAGCACTGGTAGCCATTTCTCATGCCCACATTAATGACAACATTCAATCCATCAATCATAATACGTCTTGTATTGTAAGTACTTTCATTTTTCAATTTAAAATTTTTGTGCATCATTTCAGATGTTAAAATTTCTGTATTGTAGAGCGTATCTAACTAGAAATAGTAGTATGAGAGGACCAAAGGATCTAATTTTAACTTGAAAACTGACACGGTCAGCAAGGGCCCCGCTGAGAGTTATTAGAGGAAAGTGACATCTGTATTTGATATAGCAATTGTGTTTGGGGCTGGTATATATGTTAGAATTTATAATATTCAAAGATACATCAGAATGCAAATTTGTGTAAAAGGAATCATGAAGCATATTTATGAGAGACTGATGAAAATGTAAACTACTTTTGTTGGGCACACACCCATCCACTCAAACACAACAGAGTGCAACTAAATCCCATTGTGAGGGACACACCCATCCACTCAAACACAACAGAGTGCCACTAAATCCCATTGTGAGGGACACACCCATCCACTCAAACACAACAGAGTGCCACTAAATTCCATTGTGAGGGACACACCCATCCACTCAAACACAACAGAGTGCAACTAAATCCCATTGTGAGGGGATTCATATTGGATAACTGGTACAAAATGTGGCACATACTATCCGAAAAGGATTATGAATTTGACATATTGATGTCTAGGACAAGGAAATTCTGACATCGGGGGTCTAAGCGTTTTCAAACACATCTGATAGAAGTGTTCTACATTTTTAAAAATAGAAATCTATAGAATATGTCTTCACATACATAGGTGAGGCAGTTTCCCTTATTCCTAGTAGAGACATATGTATGCGCTAAAAATATTCATAAGTAATTATTAAAATACTCACATAGAAAATGTAAACCTTACCATCAACAAGCGCAGTGAAACAGCCATTTCGAGATTTTCACCGACGAAAGTTTGGTAACAGTAATGAATAAGGTACACTCATTTTGTGACTTTCTTTATCAAAAGGAACAGTTCTCTAAGGTGTAACGTGCAATTAGTACAAAATTCAATGAAGCAATTCCACTTTGCAACCGGATATCAGAAATTTAATTTTGTATTTCGATCACGATCTCAAGTTCTTGACTGGGAATGTTTAATTTAATATACAGGTAACATCAAGCATATATATTTTTTAAATCACATTAAAAAAAAAATTACATATACACAATGTTGTAGAGTTAATTTTTGTAAATTTTCTATATCAATACATCATAATTCAAATTGAATTATCTCCCTTAAACATGAATAAATAGATAGTCTTAAGAAAGATGATGACATAGAAACAGACAAAGTGACATGACCCCAAAACCTATAGTTGTCTTCCTCTTATTGTATATTATTTCTGTACAAAATTTGAAACCTGTACAATGAAAACTGTTTGAGTTATCGTGTCACAAAGAAAGTGTTGACGGACGGATGGACAGACGTAATGCATTTCATGCGGGGCCCTAATTAACAAGAAATATCGGTATATCTAAATGCATCGTTCCACCTCTATTCTTGCTACAACAGACAATGGATACAGACCTCTTTCAGAAGTAAGATTGTTTTCTCGATATCATCCAGATTAGGGGGCTCCAGAGCCAGGGCAAGCAAAGCCTTGGGTTCCCCCATGTTGAATACTTTGGTCTGCAGGACGAGTTTCTCCAGCGGACATCTCTACAGACACAGGGGAAAATTCATAATGCTGTATCATGTACCTGTTACCAAATATTTCGCACAACTGTAGAAGTCTTAAGCCAGAAGAATTACACAATCTTCTTCAACATACCTGCATTTCTGGAATTCCGTAACTAGGAATGATTGATTCATAGAAATTCCTGGTCACCATGCGGTAAACACGCCCATTTGACACACGTCCAGCTCGACCTGTCATTTAATGCATTCAAACTTCATTAATAAGCACAGAATCCAATAAAAAATAAGAGAATCATGAGTCACATCACTCACCAGAACAAATGTATTTTCCATGTAAATTTAAAGCCCTTAACTTGGTCCTGGTGGTGGTGGTGGGGGGGGGGGGGGGGGGGGTCCCACCCTGGTCCTGGTGGTAGGGGGTAGCAGTGTGAACAAATGTGAATATATACTACAAGAGGATGTTTGAATATTCCTATGTAAAACTTCAAAACTCCATCGCAATTTCACAATGATCCCAAGGGCATGAACAAATTTCCACTAAATAAAGATGCTTGCATATTTAATTTGATATTAAACTATATCTTGATCCTTGAGAAGAAATCTAAATATTTTTCTTAAATATTCATTGGTCAAACTTCAAACAATTCTTGGATTCCATCCTGATCCAAGGGGACTTGGTACTTAAATGTGACAAATTGTAACCTTGGGTTTTTTTTAAAGATGATTTTAAAAAGTGCAGTATTTCCCTTTTCCTATGTAACCATTTGAATCCCTGTTGTGTCCCTACCATAGTCATGTTCATGGTTTGAATAAGCTTAATTCTTCATTACATTAGGAAACATTCACACAAGGTTTGGCTTTTCTAGAAGAGAAATTTCATGGTAAATTTCTAATAATAGCTCCTTGGAAGAAGGCTTGGCCTCTCATTTGAACAATCTCGAATCTTCTGTACCCAAGCATGGTTGAAATATTGCCAAAACAGAGTAAAACTGCAATCTCGAATCTTCTGTACCCAAGCATGGCTGAAATATTGCCAAAACGGAGTAAAACCACAATCAATCAATCAGTACCAAGGACACTTCACAACAAAGTCAGTTGAAATTGGCTTAGTGGTTCTTGAGAAGAAGCCAAAAATGTGAAAAGTTACCAGTGAATGATAGATGGACAAACTTCCAACAGAAACATTTAGCTCACCTGAGCTAAAAAGAACAAGTCATAACTAATTTCTGATTTGATCTTGCATTAAACACATCTTCTGAGAACTAAAAATCAGTCGAAATCTAAATGAATGACAATAGAAGTGAATTTTCAAGTAAACATTAATAAACAACAGGTTTGTAAGATTTCCCTCGACACCACTCATCCACATCGACACGTACCTTTCCGCTGGATACAGTTGGCTTTGGAAGCCCACTCCACTTGAAGACTGGTGTAATTTGTATCTGGGTCACTGATCAGGTTCTTTGTTAGACAGAAATCTATCACTGCAATCAAAATTTACACATCTAAATGTCTTTATGCGTCATGAACATATAATATCACACAAGGCACTTGTCTTGTTTCCTCACCGTATCTGATATCCGGAACTGTTATTGAACTTTCTGCAATATTTGTAGAAAGAATGACCTGAAAATGAAATAATAAAGGCATGAAAAAGAGAGAGTATCATGAATTTCCAATTTACAAAACTTCAACATCAACCAATAGAATTCATATTCAATTTGACTATCTGTCTCGTTATGTTGTTATACTCTTATTGACTTTTTTATTCTGATGTCATAATCTTCATTATTTCCAAATTTTTCAAACTGAGTAAAATATGCCAACTTTATTCTCTTTCAATAAATTTATAAAATGCACTCAAATTTTCAATCCAATTTTTCTCACTGATAATTGAAGAACACTTGAATTGTGGGCTAGGGCAATATACACTGTATATATGGTTGTTAGCTATATGAAAATATTTTCTTTCCTTTAACACATTAAAGATTTGCCAAATGAACGTCTGCTAAATATCTACTGATGTTAGACAATGAACGTCTGCTAAATATCTACTGATGTTAGACACAATGAACGTCTGCTAAATATCCCCTGATGTTACACAATGAACGTCTGCTAAATATCCACTGATGTTACACAATGAACGTCTGCTAAATATCTACTGATGTTAGCAGTGGGTTTTTTCTCCTTAAATAACTGGAAAAATGGTAAAGTAGAACGTGTCAGGGACTGTAGATATAGTGAGTCTTTGTCAATGATTTACTAATCTATATTTTGATCAAAAAGCAATCCATCAATATATTGAAAGATGTGGGAAAAAAATATAATGCAGTGAAAAATACACTAACCTTTCTCTGTCCGTTGTCTGGTATATCAAACACTCTACTCTGTTCTTCAACAGTTATTGTGGAATGCAGAGGAATAATCTTCAGATTACTGAAGATTGAAAAACAGGAATAAAAATGACAGATAGAGTTGGGAGTTGATGTTTTGTAAAATAAGCGACCCAGATATGGCGAACATAGAGAACTTTATTACAGTATGAGGAAGTAAGTAGCGTATATTTGATGTGAAATTTTAATTGATAAGTCCAAAATTTTCCACACTAGTCTGAATTTCGCTGCTGTCATAGGCGAGCAACCACCCGGTGACCTGGACCAGTAAATGTCCCAGTAAAAATAAACATGTGAAATCGAAAGAACGATGACATATATCTCTGTTATTTGAAGAACCTGTGGCTTGAAATTTGGCATGCAAATAGTTAAAACATTAATCTATTCAAGGAAACCAGCAAATTAAGCATATTACTCATATCGCACCTAGTTTCTGATTTTTTTTAGGCATTTGAAGCGAGTGGGTAGTTTTTATCTGGGTTACGAGTCAGACCCCTTTCTATATTCATGATACCCCAGAGTTCAGGCCCAAAATGGGCTTAGCCCCTGTGTGAAATATATTGTTCACGCAAGTGTCATTCCCTTTCACATCACATGAAATTCATTGTCCAAGAATTCACTTTACACTCACTTGTTCTTGACCAGAGCCATCAAGTGATCATGCACGTCATCAATTTCCACCATTCCTTGTAACGAGAAATCAGAAGATCTACTACAGTAAATGATGATTACATCAAAGTACCTAAATGCATCACACACTGTTTCAGGATCTGCGTTTACTGTCTTATCAAAAACTCACCTGGTAGAAACACCAAGACTGTTCCACGATACTTTGCACAGTTCCGGTCTTCAAACCTCCTGTAATAAAGAAGCAATCTTGTAATGACTGGTACAATTCCTAGACATGACTTCCAATGGTCAATAATGAAATGCCCACTTAAAAATTATTGAAACAAGAAATGGCATATTTTCCAGTAAAGTGTAACAACATGGCACATGAACCACCTTCCGTCAGATGTTTATTAATCATAAACAGATGAGTGTGCATGATGGAACAAAATCCTGTCAACCTTAGTATAACAACTGACTTGTCAATACACATCTTTAATTGTTCAAATAACTACATTTCAAAACATATGAGCTGTTCCTAGCCCATAGGTATCTTAGTGCTAAAGTGTGAACAAAAGAGAACAATCCCTCAAAATATTAGAGCAATGTTGATTGTAGTTAAAATATTACAGTCAATCAAAGATAACAACTAATTTGTGATTAGTAATTGTGACCTTTTTCTTTATACATTTGTAAGTATGCAAATAACGACGTCACGTTTTTTCAAAAACATTGTTGGATAAGATACCGTATATACTCGCCTATAAGTCGGTTTTTCGGGAGTCAATTTTTTGTCCAAAACTCTATGTCCGACTTATAGGCGCGTCCTAAGAAGATTGGTATTTTTCTGGGCGGCGTAATGTAGTATTTTTTAAACAACTCCGACGATTATCATGGACTACCACACAAATGATTATTGTTCACAAATATCTAGACGTATTGTTTATGTATTTTAAAATCATGTATAAAGTACAAGTATTTACATATTTTTATCTAGTTAAAAATTATTTACATACCCGTAACTAATACTTTCAATTCGTTTATCGGTAAAATTGAATTACGAACCCGATTTAATATTGAAATATTCATATGTATACCGGCTGAAATATATTTCTTAAAAGATTGAATATTGTTAACAGATAATTTAGATCATCATTCTTGACTCTTAAAAACTCTATTGTTGATACAATGAATTATACCGGAATCCCACAATGACAATTTTCGCGAGGCGCGTGCCACTAAGTAAACACGGTGTCAGGTACTGGTCATTAGGAGACCATAATTGCTTAGGTAATCAAGGGATCATGGTCCATAATAGATCAAGGGATGCATTTAAACTCCAAATGGATATGGCTTGGATATTGAGCACCTCATAATTATTGATTTCTCAAAATATTTTTTGAAACATAGGTAAAAACACTAGAGCATTGACTTGAAATTGTCAACCTATTCTGACAAAAATTTGTACCGACTTATAAGCGGGTCAATGACAAATTCCTACAAAATAACCTTAAAAAATACAACCGACTTATAGGCGGACCGACTTATAGGCGAGTATATACGGTAAGAGTCCTTTTTGCTAGGAACGTACGGCTCATATTTCATTTTATTACATGCATTTAGATTTCGTTTGCATGGCATGAATTAATTAACAATTTTAGGTTGTACAAAGAAATGCCCCATACTAACGGAGTGACAAATCATTTCCGTCGTCTTCTTACATTATACCAATCAATTAATCTTTAATTGACATATGTAGTTTGGCTCTTCTCAAATGATCTTTGCCTGTCCAAGTGAAACACTGTTGCTTAGACCCATGGGACAATACGAAACTTTCGGGATGTGCCGGAACGATCAATTAGACTTGATGTTTATACACCATGGTCACATGATAGTAAGCAATTGTAGGGCAGAGTTGACATCATTACAACTGGGGTTTCGCTAGCAGACGGTCCGTAAAGAGCTATGCGCAGTCCCACAATGACAATCCAATTCACTATTGGTGCTTATAGTACCTGGATGTAAATTAAATGGAAGGAAAAAGGCGCATTTAGACGCGAATCCTTGGATGGAAGGCGTGATGTTTTACCGATATCCTCAAGATATTCACTTGATTTGTTTTCCTCGCCAACTCACAAAATTTAATCAAATGCATTTTCTTATAAATGGTTGTAGTGATTCCTTTCTTTGAAAAATAGCATTTTAATACTGTAATTTGAAAGCAATTGAAGAATTCCATGCTTGTTTACTTGTTGTTATTGTAAACTGGAAGTGACATGCCCTACAATTACGTTTGATGGGCAATAAAAGTCAGAGTGGATCCGTATCTCGAAAGTCCCGTATTGGAATCTCTTTAACTGTACAGATGTAATTTGTCTCTCATCAAAATGACCTTTGTATGTCCAACTGAACTCCTGAAACACCATGACTTAGATTATCATTCCCACGAGACAATTCCTCTATCTGTTGTGTGATGTGCCTTTTAAGTCTTTGAAAATTTTGTAATACAATATTGCATATACAGTCAACACTTGATAAACGCCACCTTTTGTTCTTTTGAATTTATGGCGTTATAACGAATTTGGCAATGAATTGAATTTTCACCATCTTGGGGAGAAAGAGTTACCTTTCTTGTATATGTAAGAGTTATCTTTCCTTTCTGTACAAACGCAATGTAAAAACATCTCGTAATTATTTTTCCAAATATGATTAAAATTGTTTTATCAATAATAAGGCTTCATATCAAAACAACACACAAACAAGACAAATTATGTTTTAAGTTATTTAAGTAAACCTTGTCCAGTGTCAGTATTTGGTGAGCCGCGAGGCTGTTTCCTGGTAGGTGAGCTGTCATTAACTGGACGAAGATCAACAAATATTTCAAAGCCAATTTTTTTGCTGCCAAAATATCACTCACTGTCTTCCTTTTTATGAACTTTTCCCATAAAACAGTAGAATAATTGGAGATTTCCTGTGGTGTACATTACGGATGGTTACCGTGGTATGTAATAATTTGCTTATTTTCTTAGAAATTGAATAGAAACCTCTTTCGAGGTGAAACCATAGCGAACTGAAATACTTTTCAATGAGGTAAAAACAACAAGACTACGGTTCATTTTAAGTAATTATTTTGATTATTTAATACTGGGTACAGGTGTACGCTGGAGATCAATAATGACCAATTTTCTGCATCACTGATCACCTGCAGCCATGGCGGTTTATCGAGATAATTAACACTTTGATATAGATTTTTGTAATAAAAAGACCATGGCAAATGGCAATAGCGAATTTGGCGTTTTAACGAGAATTTTAAGTAACAGGAAAAACGTTCTTAGAAAAATGCGGCATTATAACGAAAATGGCGATGAATTGAGTGGCGATAATTCGAGAATTAACTGTATTTATACCATTATAATTATAAACAAAATAATTATTTATATTGTTATATAGATAAATTTTGTGAAAATTGTATATTTCTTGATGTAATCATTACTGCCTTCCTCTCCGACATATGTAGGGATTACCTCCCTTAAAATATTTCTTTTTATATTAAGTGTTAACCTAATTTTAAGCTGCCATTTACATTTTTCTACAGATGCACCAATTGACAGAGTTTGTTGATTCTCATATCTACATAAGCCTAAAAAGGGTTAAACATATACAATCATATCATATCAATTAAAGGTCAAACTGACTTTGATGTAGAAAAAATTCATCTTCTATTTAAGATGCATTAACTGACCCAAGTTGACAATTCTAAACCAAATAATTGTCCAGTTACGATTCAGAGAGGGGTTTGCCATATTTGGCCCTATTCTCATAATCAAGGGTTACAGTGACATAACTTTAAAGTGTGACCCACCCTCAACCCAAGATGTATCAGTTGAAAAAAGTTTGATGATTTTAGGTCTCATGGTATTTTAGTTATGAGACAGACACGAAAAAGCTAACTGACAAACTTGATAACCATACCATAGTATGTCCCATCTCAGATGGGTGTATAAAAATTAATCAAACAAGAAATGGCAAAGTTTTTCATTTTCTTTCAAGAAACAATCCAATTCATACATGCGTAAATTTCATCTGAGAGAACAGAATATACATTAAATAGCTAATTACATAAAGAGGAGACTTTCACAGCTACATACCCTTGAACTTTAACTTCCATTTTGTCAAATTCTTCAATCAACTTCACAGCTAGAGCATATGCTTCTTTTGATATCATAGGATCATATGGTTCTAATGCAGGTATCTGTTAAATCAATTGCCAAAACTTCATCTCCCGTGGAAACTTAAAGACTAGATTCCAACATATATTGCTTGTTCAGCAGGAACTGTAATGTTCACAAATATCCACGTAATGATTACTACATCTACCACACTAGTGAATTTGAGACACCTGTATCATTGCTCCCACTTTAATTTGTCATTTTCTCTCTAGTTGTCATTGGGTAAATAGAGACCAATATCAAAACTGCATATAATTCACATGTGACTACTTCGAACAAAAAACAACAGTGTGATATTTTTTTCTATGCTCGACAGCAAAATGAAAAAACCTTTTAAATATTTATTATCCTCCAACTACTTCTTCCCCACACTCCTGTCTCATTGTCTAGAAATCGAATTACAAATAACAAAAATCCTTACCTCACCCAACCCTTGAATATCCTCAATGTAATATTCGGAAACAGTGTGTGGGGCTTCATCTACTGTGATGACAGGGGCTGGTTCTAACCGATCTCTTACTGGCAGGGCAAAATACTGGGCAAATAAATCGCAGTCAAATGTGGCTGACATCAGCACCACCTTCACATGGCGGGAGTTAGTATGAAGTAGCTTCCGGACAATCAACAAGGAAAAATCGGTGTCCTGGTCTCGCTCGTGGACCTGATATAACAGAAGATAACTTATCTGGGTACGAGTTCAGTGTTTTCATTCAAGTATTGACTAATCATCAAATCAACGATAAACCAAACAGAGATTTCCATAAAACCTGTCATATTTTTTGTTTTTATTGAAGTGTGTGTATGCTTTTTCATCACTGACCTCATCCAAAATAACATGAGTGTATTCCAGCATGTTCTTCTTGCCGACTAGTTTTCTGAGCAGGACTCCCGTGGTGACGTACAGAATACGGGTGTCATCTGAAGCTTGTTTGTCCATTCCAACCTTCAATACAAGATCTCCGAAAATCAGTTACACACTACAGTTCATGTTATTCAGGGAATGAAGCTCATCTCTATCTACATGTAAGTTATACGATATAACCCAAGTTAGTTCTCCATAGAACTGGAGCATGTAATTTATTTTTGAAGTTTAATGATGTAGTTATTGAAGGTGGAGTTTGTAACGATTTTTGATAACAGAAAATATGTGTAAGCTACCTATGTAATGTTTACTACACAGCACTTGTAAGATCGACTTTGAAGTCGCTCCGATAGAAAGTACATGGAAATGTTTACACAAGTCTTTAAATACCAGACAATGCAATAATTTGCAGTTTTTTGATTTTGTGCAAGTTTTAAACTACATCAAAACTTACCATTACATGCAACATTGTCATTGGTTACATCCAACAAAGTAAATATAAGCGATTGCGATCCACAGGTCAGATACCTGATGTCATATAGTAAATTGTGATGCATTTTATAATTTAAATATCAAAGTGAATTTTTACCAGTATTTTGTGTACAAATACGACTTGTTTGAGGAAAATAAATCTGTCCAACAAAGAAGTATCTCATTGTGCATGTTTAAATGTTTAATGCTATTGATTTTCTATTTCATACTAAGCCTACAAGAAGAGTAGTGCCATCTTGGATTGTCGGGGGGGGGGGGGGGGGGGGGGGGTTGTTCCAATGCCAAGTTAAGTTATACAAAATACAAGACATTTTTTTTTCCAGTGTGCTCAGCAAATCAAATTGTCTTACCAATATAATAAAATCATTATACATATTCTCTAACAATCAACAGCAAAGATTGACTTCCTCATAATATTTTGTGCTCAAGTCTGATTTTCTATCCACTTTTTTGAAATTGCATTATTGCATTACAGGAATATTCCCATCTCGTGTTATTTTCTCCTTCACTCACAGCCATTATTTGCTAATTCGAAGCCAAGAGTACATCGAAAATTCAACCTGTTTTAAATTCAATAAAGGGTGAAATGGACAACAATAAAATAACAAGAGATGTTTGTAAAACACATATGCCCCCCATGGTGCAAAATTGAAAAGGGTTATACACACATATCATTTAATTGATAGTAGTATCATAAATTCAAAATATTGAGCAGACAATATCTTCCTATGTCAAGAGTGAATTGACCATGTCAGGGGTCAACATTAACGTTTGTCCGCTTGTCCAGTACCAGTGGAAAAACATTTCGGACAAGTGAATATTGATGGGCACTTGTCCGATTGGACAAGTGCTTTTTTTATGTAAAGAAGTCTCTAAACAATTTTGTGAAAAATTTTATTGGTAGTTGAGAGTCGGAAGTACATGTGTAATGCATGGAAAATGAACTTCGATCCCGATATCAATCGCTATGTCAACTAGCTGAGTCAAACTCAATCGGGATTGGTGTTCACTTATTGCGTACTACTTTCAATCATCCATGGATCTTACTAAGTCATTGATTCAAGACAGGAAGTCTAGATAAAATTTTGTTTTATGCATTTGTTGTTTTTATCAAGAGAATAAGATATAAAAAAAAATAAATCAAGCAGGTATAAAAATAGACTATATATTAAGTAAATTAAATACAGTTTTAAAGTTGACAATATTAGATCCTTTTTTGAAAAATTTTCGGACAAGTGAAGTTGAAGTTCGGACAAGTAAATATCTTTGTCCCTTGTCCGAATGGACAAGTAGGAAAAAAAGTTAATGTTGAGCCCTGCATGTGACCTAAAAATCAATAGGGGTCATCTACTCCTTATGCTGTACCATTGTACCAAGTTTGGTTGGTGTCAATCAAGCAAAGAATTCTTAAAATATAGGAGACAATATATAACTATGTCCAGTTCAACTATTGACTTTTGACCTCAAAATATAGGTCATCTTCTCCTGAAGATGTACCAGTGTACTAAATTTGATGTCTGTCAAGCAAAAGGGTTATCAAGATATTGGTGGACAGTATATCATATGTCCAGTTTGACCCTTGACCTTTGACCATGTGACCTCAAAATCAATAGGAGTCATCTTCTCTTGAATATACACTAGTGTACCAAGTTTGATGTCTGTCAAGCAAAGAGTTCTCAAGATATTGAACGGACAGTATATTCCTATGTCCAGGGTGACCCTTGACCTTTGACCATGTGACCTCAAAACCAATAGGGGTCATCTTCTTCTGAAGATGTACTGGTGTACCAAGTTTGATGTCTGTCAAGCAAAGGGTTCTCTAGACATTGAATGGTCAGTATATTCCTATGCCCAGTTTGACCCTTGAACTTTGACCATATGACCTCAAAATCAATAGGGGTCATCTACTCCTTAGGATGTACCAGTGTGCAAAGTTTGATGTCTTTCAAGCAAAGGGTTTTCAAGATATTGAGCAGACATTATATTCCTATGTCCAGAGTAGATTGACCCTTGACCTTAAAAACAATAGGGGTCCTCTTCTACTCATAACCAACCCACATATGAAATATCATTATCATCAAGTGAATGGTTCTCAAGATATTGAGCAGACAACATGTGGTCTACCGACCAACCGATGCAAACCAATATGCCCCTCTTCTTTGAAGGGGGGGGGGGGGGGGGGGGGGGGGGGGGGGGGGGGGGGGGGCGGGGCATAAAAACAAAAATTCCCTCTTCACAGCAAACGTTTTGGAATTATGCATGTATGTTCTGAACTTGACATTAACGACTATTTCACCTGATAACCACAAACAGTTCCTAACTGCCATTTTCTCTCCGAGCACACTCTCCTGGCAATGCTAATGGCTGCGATTCTTCTGGGCTGAGTGACTATGATGTTACAGTAGCGTCCCGATTTGGCATAATGGTCCAGGATGTACTGGGGTACCTGAGTTGTCTTTCCTGATCCCGTGGCTCCTTGTACAACTGTGACCTGGTTACTCTCAATCATGCCAACCACCTGTTGCAAACCATTTCAGTTTTATCAAAAAGTGTATCCAATCAAACTCATATTTCACTAAACCTAACTTGGTACATAGTAAAATAGACAAGAGGCCCATGGGCCACATCACTCACCTGAGTCACTTTGGCCCATATCTGAAGACTTTCCATATATATTTGTATGTAAAATTATATGCCACAAACTTGAATCTACACTATGTCAGAAAGCTTTCATGTAAATGTCAACTTCTTTGGCCCAATGGTTCTTGAGAAGAAGATTTTTAAAGATTTTCCCTATATTTGTATGTAAAACTTTGACCCCCCCCCCCCCCCACCACTTGTGGCTCCATCCTATCCCCCAGGGGCCATGATTTGAACAAAATTGAATCTGCACTATGTCAGAAAGTTTTCTTGCAAATATCAGCTTTTCTGACTCGGTGGTTATTGAGAAGAAGATTTTAACTATATATTTGTATGTAAAACTTTGATCCCCCTTGTGGCCCCATCCTACCCCCAGGGGCCATGATTTGAACAAACATGAATCTGCATTATGTCAGAAAGTTTTCATGTAAAAATCAGCTTTTCTGGCTCAGTGGTTCTTGAGAAGAAGATTTTTAAAGATTTTTCCTATATATTTGTATGTAAAACTTTGATCCCCTATTGTGGCCCCATCCAACCCCCGGAGCCCATGATTTGAACAAACTTGAATCTGCATTATGTCAGGAAGCTTTCATGTAAATCTCAGCTTTTCTGGCTTAGTGGTTCTTGAGAAGAAGATTTTTAAAGTTTTTCTCTATATATTTGTATGTAAAACTTTGATCCCCCCTTGTGGCCCCATCCTACCCCCGGGGGCCATGATTTGAACAAACTTGAATCTGCAATATGTCAGGAAGCTTTCAGGTAAATTTCACCTCTTCTGGTTTTTGAAAAGTATGGAATTCAAAATCTGTCATTACTGGAAAAAATTTACATGTCACATCATGATATTGAAATTTCTTTCTAATTCTGATAACAAACAGTTTATGCTATGGCTGGGGTAATATCCCAATACATTCTTGTATCTTCATAACATCACTCAAATCGTAGTATTGGCATAATGGTATTTACAGAAATATATCTATATAGTCCATAAGCTGTCATTCTTAGCTTTTTTATGAAAATTCTTTTATTTTCTCTCCATCATTCACTTTGATTGGCTCTCTCACTTTCAGCCAATCACAATGCATCTGACACAGGTCATTGTTAGTGTTAATAAGGGATGCTCTTATTGTCCTGAATGCTGTCAACTATTATTTCAAAGTAAAATTAATTCTGCTATATCAATTATCCATTTTCCCTTCATATAACAATTAGTGAACAAAATGCCTCTGAGCCACAGTGCTCACCTGAAACACTTTGTTCATACAAAGGTGAGATATAAAACATAGAAACACATAAGAGTGGTCAAATAATTAGCAATGGACAACTACATGTACACCATACGTCTCGGGATACTTGCATATTCTGGCAAACTGTACCAAAATGATTTTACAAAAGTAATCTAAGGTTCTTTACAGTAGGCTAAGGGAGGGAGATGGGAACTTCACTTATTGTATAGAAGTTTCTGAAATTGTATAGCCTTGTTTTCTAGGTCACCTATACTGCATTGGTTCTAAACTTTTCCAAACTGAGGAGGGAAGGCATTTTGGACAGAATTCCTATATATTCCTATTTCATAACTGTGGAGGAAGGGGGGGGGGAGGCAAGGTTGGGACTGAATTCCTATATATGTCCTCATGGAGTGGGGTGGGGACTGTTTGGACTGAATTCCTATATTTTCCCCATTTCTAAATGGAGTGGAGAGGTAACATGGTTTGGACAGAATTATCACCCCTTCTTTGTGTTTTGGAATTACATAATTTTCTTGACTTTCTCAAAGCAAGTGCTCCTTTTGCTTTTGGCACAATCAGTTCTTTCATATCACTTTCACAAAAAATGTGAGAACACTTTCTTCTTAAAAAGTCCATAAGTTTCTAAAATGTGTCTATTTCTAAAATCTTACTTCATCTCTGTGATCTGCAATGGGCAAATTGTTCTCATAGCTGTGCTCAAAATTGTAATTCCTGTAGACATCCGTGGCATTGGAGGGAACCAGGTCATGTGGTATTGCCACCGTAGATGTGGCAATACTGTCCAAGTCCAAGTGTTCCAAATCATTGGTGACAGCAGATAACTGAGCCTGTTGCTGAAAAAAAAAATCAAGAAATAGAATTCTCAGACCTGCTACATGTGTTTATGTCAAAACATTCCCCATAACCATCCTCTAGTACATCAGACTTCACCTTTTAAAATTACCACAGTTATATCATTGTACATGTATTGTCTTTCAACATTTGATTAAAAACAAAACATGAGGCCCATGGGTCTCTGTGCTAACATGTTAGGCATTATCCAAATCATTCAAATTTTTACCTGTGTACAGTAAACAAGGAAGCTTGCAGATTATTTAGAGAAAACTGGGCTAGTTTTCCTTGAATATTAGAAATATGTTTACATTCTTGCTGCAGAAATCAATCCACCTAGTTTATACAGGTAAATGTATTCTATGTCTATTCAGGTTTATATTTGATAGTTTACGTGTGGAGGTGTATTTGATAGTTTACATGTGGAGGTGTATTTGATAGTTTACAAGTGGAGGTGTATTTGATAGTTTACGTGTGGAGGTGTATTTGATAGTTTACGTGTGGATGTGTATTTGATAGTTTACATGTGGAGGTGTATTTGATAGTTTACATGTGGAGGTGTATTAGATAGTTTACAAGTGGAGGTGTATTTGATAGTTTACATGTGGAGGTGTATTTGATAGTTTACATGTGGAGGTGTATTTGATAGTTTACATGTGGAGGTCTATTTTACATGTGGAGGTGTATTTGATAGTTTACACGTGGAGGTGTATTTGATAGTTTACATGTGGATGTGTGTATTTGATAGTTTACATGTGGATGTGTGTATTTGATAGTTTACATGTGGAGGTGTATTTGATAGTTTACATGTGGAGGTGTATTGGATAGTTTACGTGTGGATGTGTGTTTGATAGTTTACATGTGGATGTGTATTTGATAGTTCACATGTGGATGTGTGTATTTGATAGTTTACATGTGGATGTGTGTTTGATAGTTTACATGTGGAGGTGTATTTGATAGTTTACATGTGGAGGTGTATTTGATAGTTTACATGTGGATGTGTGTTTGATAGTTTACGTGTGGATGTGTGTTTGATAGTTTACATGTGGTGGTGTATTTGATAGTTCACATGTGGATGTGTGTATTTGATAGTTTACATGTGGAGGTGTATTTGATAGTTCACATGTGGATGTGTGTATTTGATAGTTTACATGTGGATGTGTGTATTTGATAGTTTACATGTGGATGTGTATTTGATAGTTTACATGTGGAGGTGTATTTGATAGTTTACACGTGGAGGTGTATTTGATAGTTTACGTGTGGAGGTGTATTTGATAGTTTACATGTGGATGTGTGTTTGATAGTTTACGTGTGGATGTGTGTTTGATAGTTTACATGTGGAGGTGTATTTGATAGTTTACATATGGATGTGTGTATTTGATAGTTCACATGTGGATGTGTGTATTTGATAGTTTACATGTGGATGTGTGTATTTGATAGTTTACATGTGGAGGTGTATTTGATAGTTTACATGTGGATGTGTGTATTTGATAGTTTACATATGGATGTGTATTGGATAGTTTACATATGGATGTGTGTATTTGATAGTTTACATGTGGATGTGTGTATTTGATAGTTTACATGTAGATGTGTGTATTTGATAGTTTACATGTGGAGGTGTATTGGATAGTTTACGTGTGGATGTGTGTATCCCATTAACTCCTGCTCCTGTTGTTGTCTGTATTTCTCTGCATAATCTGTCCGGGAAAATGCTGGCGTTCTTCTGTTTAAAAAAAAACCATTGTTTAAAATATGATAAGCAAAGTTTCAAGTTAGGACATGTTCTACTGAAGTTAACTGTATACCTGTGATAAATTATATTATTCTGAATATATCAGGAAGCACAGCAAGCTCTAACGATTAGAACAGAGAAAATTCCAGCTACATATATATCCAAAGAATTTTTAACCCCCCCAAAAAATACCTCCCGTAATCCTAATGACCACCCATTTTAACTTGCAAGGTCACATCACACTTTGCCCTTGACCAGACCGGGATTCGAACCCTGGTCCCCTGAATCTCTAGTCAGGTGCTCTACCAACTAAGCTATCTGGCCATCGGCAATTGAACCCGGCTGACCGCTACATTCATCCCTCCTTAAATGTCTTCCCACTTGAAATCAACCCAGGATCTTTATCCCCTGGCAGACATTTTCATCTGTCAGTTCCATGGGCTGGTATACGGCACCAAATGTAACAGAAAGGAAGAAAATATAATAGACCAGACCAGGATTCATATCCGGACCCCCTGAATCTCTAGTCAGGTGCTCTACCAACTGAGCTATCTCACCACTGGCGAACAAACCCAGCTGACCGCTACACATGAATAACAAAATGTGATATTAATCATTGCAAGATGATAGATGTGACGACACAGACTTTGATGTCATCATACATATGACGTAGCGGATCTTATATAGGAGATTGTTTTGTGGAAATGATAATGCAAACCTGGTTTTTTTCCACATCTGAACACAGGAACCACTCAAGTTTCCAATTTAAACTCTTTTGCATGCCTGGTGTTGCAAAACATGGTGCTAGCCTGCACTATGTCAGGAATCTTTCACGTAAATTTCAACTTTTCTAACCTAATGGTTAATTCTCAACAAGATTTTAAAATGAACCCACCAGGGATAGACATTAATAACTTTTTATCTCACTTGTCATTCAGGCAAGTAAACTCGAAGTTTCTATTGTCAAAATGATAAACTTTGTTGTCCGAAATATTTTTACTCTGATACACCTTTCAACCAGTAATTTTAATTATCTCCTTCTACGAGGTCAAACGCAATCCGTGAATAGGGCAGTCCTGTCTACCAAATGTAAAAGCTAGGTTACAACTGTGAAATATACAAAGCCTGGGTTGCCTAACCCTGGGTCATTATTGTAGTTGAGTGGCAAAAAGCCCTAAATGTCAAGTTATGGATAAGAAAATTACAGAGGCCAAGGTAAGGAAATATATCTTTTCACCGCAAAAAAAACCAGACAAAGGATGTACACTTGTGGTGATGTGTTAATACATGTATATGGTTAAAATAAACAATAAACATGGGCCACATCGCTCACCTGAGTCACCTTGGTCCATATCAGAAGACTTGCCATATATATTTGCATGTAAAACCGTAGTCCCTATTATGGCCCCAAACCTACCCCTGGAGGCCATGGTTTTTGCAAACTTGAATCTACACTATGTCAGAAAGCTTTCATGTAAATGTGAACTTCTTTGGCCCAATGGTTCTTGAGAAGAAGATTTTTAAAGATTTTCCTTATATATTTGTATGTAAAACTTTGATCCCCTATTGTGGCCCCATCCGATCCCCGGGGGCCATGATTTTAACAATTTAGAATCTGCACTATATCAGGAAGCTTTCATATAAATCTCAGCTTTTCTGGCTCAGTGGTTCTTGAGAAGAAGATTTTTAAAGATTTTTTCTATACATTTGTATGTAAAACTTTGATCCCCTATTGTGGCCCCATCCAACCCCCAGGGGCCATGATTTTAACAATTTAGAATCTGCACTACCTAATAAAGCTTATCTCTAAGTTTCATCTTTTCTGGTCCAGTGGTTCTTGAGAAGAAGATTTTTTAATGACCCTACTCAATTTTACCTTTTCTTGATTATCTCCCCTTGGAAGGTGGTCTGGCCCTTTATTTTAACAATTTAGAATTCCCTTTACCTAAGGATGTTTTGTGCCAACTTTGGTTGAAATTGGCCAAGTGGTTTTTGAGAAGAAGTCAAAAATGTTAAAAGTTTACAGACGGACGGACGCCGGAATACGGGTGATCAGAATAGCTCACTTGAGCTAAAAATTAGAAAACATTTCAAAAGTGTAACATTCCTTTTTAGACAATAACTCAGTAAAAAATATGCATAGATTCTGTAAATTGTATTACGGGTAAGAGATACAAAGTACTGCTGATAGCGCTGAATTTCTAACACAGGGTACAGACCATACTGCTGTCAGTATCAGTTAAAACCGTAAATTAGGATTGTCACGCTGCCTAAAACTCACTTTTTTAAATTGAAAGCTCTTTTTACTCTCAACTTTCTTTTTAAAAATCGTCTTCCTGAATGTTGCTTCGAGAGAAGCCAGTGAAAGCGCCATGACTAATATAAGTTGGTCGGAGAGTGAATAAAATAAGAAATTTGGTAAACTATTGATACTGAAAAAGTTTATATTTTTCATATATAATCATTTATAATTCTAAAAATGTTGTCAAGGGCAATAACTCCTATGCTGGTATTTCTTTTACTGCATGTCTGTTATACATGATTCCCTAATATCCACAATTAATTTATACATATTTATGAATTAGCAGGTTTTTTAAAACTGTATGTTGACATTTAAAATTTGACATTACAGCAAATTTTTATCTATTTCAATTATTCTGAATAACGAAAATGTGTGTTATTCTTAAGTTAACATTCATGCTTCTATTTTTGAATGTCCGACATCTTTAAAAATGTGGCAACATACACATTTTCTTTGGTTATTAATTATATCTAACTATATTGAGTTGAAATTAATACAATTTTTCCACTTTCAACCATTAATATTGATAAGTCACATGAGGATCGATCCACCTTAAAATCAAATATCTTAATTCCATTGGTAGAGGTTACATCGGGCACGCAGATAGAAGGGAGTGGGTAGACAGAGGGACTGTACCCCTCACTCTCTGATCATGAGCTTGGTTGAATATCGGTAATCTGCTTATTTCTATCCACTTCCAGTACTTAAGAATCTAGGATGTGTCTTCGAAGATGAAGACAATTTAAGGAGGGAGGAATGTAGCGGTCAGCCGGGTTCGATCGCCGGTGGCCAGATAGCTCAGTTGGTAGAGCACTACACTAGAGATTCAGGGGACCAGGGTTCGAATCCCGGTCTGCTCCATTGCATTTTCTCCCTTCCTGTTATTTATCATTTATGTTTTATTTCATATATAATTTACATACCTTCATTTAGTTGTTTATTTACACACAAGTCTTATTTGGCAGTTCCTGCATCAATACAATCTTTAACTTTCGTAATCTTAATTTTCATTGGATAATTATCCAAATGTTAGGGACATGTAATGGACTCTAACTAGGGATCAATCACCTACATAATTATGCGCATTGTATTTGTTATTGTATGAATGAAAATTATGATAGATAGGTTAGTTATTGTAGAAACTGTGGTGATGTGCATTGTTTGATGTTTAAAAAACAAAACACTAAAAGAATATCATAAACTACAACTCTATTTTTTTTTTTTTAACTTCCTCTATCATACGGCAATTTGAATCCGTAAAAACTAGGGCTGCTTTGTAACTTCCAATCTTTAAACATTGTAAATCCGGTTCACAATGACAGCTGGTTGCAGTAAAGCGAACAAATTCACAATTGGATAGATCTAAAGTCTAATAAAAGTAAGCGAAATGACAACAAATCAATACAGACAGAAAAATAGTAATAAATACTTATGAATAAAATGTAATAATACTGGTAATATAGTTTGTTGTAATGCTGATGTGAAGAATTGCAATGTGAAACCCTAAATGTACTGTTGAAGAGATTGAGATGTATAAAGTTTAAAAATGTAAATATCCATTTGGCTAATTAAATATTCGATTAATCTGATAATTTTGATTCACAATTGTCAAATGTTTAAGATTATTAAGTTGTTGAGCAAAGTTACCCATCATCAGAAGAGAATAAAAGTGAGTGAGAATCAACAAAATAATGGCAATCAGGTTACATATGCCATCATACTATTCTATGCTTCAACACACTAGCGGTGGGACGATCCATCGATGCATCATGATATTCAACTTGGCGATATATGAATGATACACATGTCTATTAAATGACAATAACCGTCATAGCGTTTTCCAAAAATATCTGAATCTCACAAGTCGGGTATTATTAGTCCGTCTAACAGAAAATAAAAGTAGAACAAAAAAGATGGCCATTGATGGCGGACTACATAACGTTAACAGGGGTCGAAATTAACTTTTTCTACCACAGGCTAATTTTAGCCTGTGGGTAAAAAATCCACAGGCTAAAATGAAAACCTACAAGCTAAAATGAAAATAATGAAGCAGTGCTCTTTTTATATATATTTTTTTTCAATCAATGATTTTCCCCATCATTACTGAGCCTAGTGGGTCAACAGGCAGCGTTTGGACAAGACACTAAGTTACGTAAGTCATATGGTGCAGTGTCTAGGTCTCTTGATTATCGCACCTCTAACAGTCTAATCCACGACTTGTTTACCGCATGTCTAGATCCAGTATTCCAATTTCATGCCACATCAGGGTTGTCACTAGTGATTTTTTAAAGCGAATACAGGACTCATGGTTTTATAAGCAGCACGATCACGAGTCCTATGACTTTTTTGATAATCGTCGACGCAGTGAGAAATGCACGTCACTACAAACTGACCTCAATATGACAATAAATTTAGAAATGACATTCTCATGATTCTGATAAAAATAACTAACGGAAGACTTGGTAAAACATAGATTCCGATATTTTTTGTAGATAAATGAATAACAAAAACATCATACTTGGAATTATTCAATTTAATCACCCTTATAGGTGAACAGGACTCGTGGCACATGTCGATATGCGATGTCCGATCTCTAAAGCATTTGTTTGACTCCGAGTTTCTTAAAAAATCATAGAAGAAAAATCCGGATAAAAACGGTTATTGAAATCAGTCATTCATGTAAGCGTTTGTATGATTCAGAGTGCAAGTTTGAGAGAAGCGAATAGCGCATCACCGTATAAAACGGATACGATACGATCATAGTTTGTAAATCACCACTCGCTAAGATTTTCAAGTGTCCATTATTTTTACTCGCTATTTCTCAAATGTACTCGCATTTTGCGAGTATTTCTCGCTAATTTCGAGCCCTGGTTAACAAAACGGACTGGAAACAAGTCGGGGGTATGTGAGAGGTTTGGCTTGCTAGTTTACGAAAGGGAAAACGGTGCAAGAAGCATCGATATTAAAGACAAGATATTTGCAAGTTTTGCGGAGCATTGTGATATTCATTTTGTTCTAGACTACTCAAGTAGCTAGCTAAACTGAGTGATATTTTTTTCTGTTATAAATAAATAAATTTGAAATCCCTTTTTCTACTTTTTATTGATATGCAAAGTATCGCGATATGTATTGTATCGTTTGTCAAGTATCGCGACGTGTATTGGCTAGAAAGGGTATCGTCCCACCCCTACAATGCACACAGGGGAGTGGACAGTTAACAACACAAAAGAAATTCTCTTTTCATGAAAAATCTTAGAAAGACGACATGGTATTAAAACTATTATGAACTCTAATTAGAATAATGTTGTGGTTAGTTCAAAGTACAGTATAATTTGTCCAAACCGGCCCCTGAGTACTCCGGCGCTCTGTCAATTCCGGCCACAAAATATAGTCACTAACATTTCTTTAACAAATCCTTTATTAATAATTCTCTGTACTCCAGATACTGCGTATTCTGTATATCGGCCGGCTTACACAGTCCCGACTGCTATCAATTAACTTTAATTATCCTGTGTAAACCGGCCCCTCAATGATACACCACCCTAATTGTTGCGGTCAATTGTATTCGGTGTACACAAGGTCCCAACTGCTCGTAATTAGCTCTAATTATCGCATTTAAACCAGCCACCCCACGATGACCAACCTGTCGGTATTCGGTTGATCACACGCGGTGTACACAAAGGGTGTCTCAAGGGAAGCCACAGGTAAATAAAAGAGTGCAACTGGCGAGGAATCGCGATCAGTTTAAAATAAAACCTGATTTTTAGGGGGTGCACTTTTCAATTATGACAGCACCACGCACGAGGTAATGGCGCTCCCCCTAACGACAGAGACGAGAACTGACATTAAAAGACAAAGTTCAATTAATCGATGAATTCGATACATTCTTGGAATGAAACAAAATCGGCAACAATCCCGTTATGTTTTCCAAAAGCAGGGTTTCCCCTCATGGACTTCTTGGAGCTCTACGGCGAGTCAGACAATGATGATATGCAGTTAGTTAGCACAACTCGCCATGTCCGGTCGATCACTCGGCATTGCATTAGTTTCCGTTTCACAAATTGAGACAGTTGAAAGCGATACATTTACAATGAAAGCTGGGAAAGACAAATTTTAAACGAACACAACACAAACTTGACGAACGTACATAATGTAGCACTTGATAACGGCGATGGTGTAGACAAAATTGACAATTTACCAACAGAAAATTGCGCGAATAATTCCCAGATTTTAAACTGTTTAATAAAAATTGAAACTTTTTCAAATGAGCACGACAATAAAACACTGACATTTTTATTTTTACATTTTGAATTCTTTTGTGATATATTAAAACGTTAGCAATCATTACACACGTATGCATAGATAGTGAATACAAGGGAAGCAACTCTCATTATTGTCAACATTCTGAACTCCGGACTCTGTGCAAACCGGCCAATTTCTTTGGAACCACACATAGCCGGTTTAGACAGATTATACTGTATAAACACATTAAAAAATTATCATGCAACTTTTTGGACTATACCACTGCACTAAAGAAATTCAATCTAAACTAGCTATTTCAAATAGCTTTATAAAGTTATATCGCTAAATCAAGAGATAGTGCTGGACCTGTTTAACATTATGGCCACTAGTACAAGCAGTGTTTCCGTTAACACAAATTTCTGCGTAATCTATGCATAAAAGATATTTTTTACCCCCCAAATCATCACCCAAAGGGTCACCATGAAGCAGGAAAAAAAGATGACGTCCACGCTTTGTAATTGGGTTCAATGTTCATTCCAGGAAGTAAAAAAGAAATAAAGGCAGAGATTAATCTCAGAGAACCAGTTTTTAAGTTGTGTTTCAACATGGCAGCATTGTTCAATTCTAAATTTAATAAATCAAATAAAATGCTGACTAACAATTCAAGAAAACAATCTCAAGGATGCACACGGTCTCAAATCACAGGAATCGTAGACCTTAACAGATAAAACTGCTGACTCCTGTGATTCGACGTAAATCATAACGGTTGCACGAAATGTGCTAAAAGGTGACATAGAGACATGTGATGATATGATAACAAGTAACCTATAGAAACTTCAAAGTACATATTAATAAGGTATTCACGTCATAAGCATTAAACAGGTTGGTAACACTTCCCCTATAGCGAGATATTCTTGCTAAAACGCGATTATCCCTCTTTAGCGAGAAATAAACATTACCATAAACAGGTGTTTTGGCGTCTTTATTGAAAATAATGGCAAATCCCGTGCAACGCTGAATAAGTGTGACACGCACTCAACATGATGCGAATTGTTTCTATGAAATTGACAACATAGTCATGAAATTGCATATCAAAGTTGCTGCGTAAGAGGGAAGCAGTCTGAAATCCAATACACATCGTGAGTGTTTTTGTTTTGATTCATATATTTGCAGAAGTATCAGACATTTTAGCACTTTTTCTTCTTTTCACATGAATCATGAAAAGATGTACTCCGCGGGTGTTTTTCTCGGTTGTACGGGATATATTTATTCTCGCTAGAGAGGGATAATCGCGTTTTAACGAGAATATCTCGCTATAGGGGAAGTGTTCCCAACCTGTTAAACCAATATTTATTCATTTCAAGAAGTAGTGTACTATACAGTGTAGATCAATATTACATGCTTTAAATTAATATTTTTAAAAAAAGATGTGACCCTCAAAAAAACTTTTGACTCCCAGAATTCAGTCAGAGGGTCATTGATGATTAAGACCCTTCGAACTCCAAAAAGTTCGAAAACACTGATAAGGGTTCCATATCTAATTTCATAATGAAATCCATCTATTAAATATATCTTTTTATCCATGTGACTACGTTTCTCCTTTAATATTAGTCTGTAAGACTGTTGTAATATTGGACTGCTTTGATAAGCTACTACGAAGGAATACCGTTGAGGATGGAAGGTGTTTTCAGTTTCTGCAACACGTGGCCTTTGAGTTGTGGTATCAAAATATCTCCCTCCTGTCACACTTCGTGGTACAGTTTTCAGATTCTTCTGCACCGATTTCTTTCCTATCTTGAACCATTCATCAATCACATCTAACCCCAACTCTGGCGTGAGGTCTGTCATCTTCTCTAGTTTTTAAACATAGGGAAGAAGTCTAAAATTCAAACCCAAAAACGACAAATGTAATTCCCGCTGTCAGATAAGTCGGGGGGTTACTGGAATCTGTGCAATACCCCCAAAAAAGTGCTATACCCAGAAAAAAGTACACTATACCCAATACTGCGATAATATACACAGGATATCCTCTTAGATGGGTTGAGAAATGGTTATCTGGAAAAAATGGTACACTGAATTGGTACCGTTACCGTTATACAGCCAATTCATAGAAAAATCCAATACATCCGGTGCCATTTGCCGGCGCCATTGCTTGTGACGTATTATAAGGTATACCACGCCCGATCAAATTAAAGACGATGATGTAGTTTAAATGATGGTGGGTTTTTCTAAGTTTATAAATTCAAATATATGTATATTTTTTTTTATTTTTTAATATGAGTTGATGCCCCATCACCTGTCATTTTGTCACCAAAATGAATTCAATGGATTTTTAATTTTTTTTTAAATTAAATATCATGAATTTAATACCAGTATTTAATTATTTCAAACACGTTTTAATCTCAAAGGCAGGCATGAGTATGTAATTTAAGTGATTAAATAATTTTCTTGCAAGACAAATACACACAAATACACACTAATATAAATAAAGAAGTTAGCCATAAGGAAAACATGAATTTGAAATTTATTTAAACATACATAGTTTCCATATGTTCCCAGCTCTAGCCACGTGGAGGCCTCCTTTCTGTAGAGCCATAATTTCTTTTTTTTTTTGAAATGAAAAATTTAAAGCCAAAGGACCAAAATCATGAAGAACACAAAATACAAAAATTTAAAACACATAAAACATCTGTAAATTTACATTTATAATTTATTTTTTGCTTATGTTAAATAAAAAATATTGAAACCAAAGGAAACCAAACTATCAAAAATATAAGAGACAAAAATTTAAAACATCTTTAGTTTTACATTTACAAACAAGAATTTCATTGGCATGTCATTTTCTGCTCATGTTAGATAAAAATATCGAAACCAAAGGACCAAAACTATAAATACGAGAGACAAAAATTAAAAATACACGAAACATCTTTAGTTTGTTTTTTAAATGAAGCAATGAAATATTTTAGGACCTTGACCATAAAAAGAACAGATCAATAGATGAAAAGAGATAGGAATATAAACACTTAATACCATAAAAAATATTTCAATATTACATAATTATAATTTTTTTTCAAAATAAAACAATCCGTTTCATATAAAAATCATTAAGATTATATATTTCATTACGATATCCTTGTTTGGGAAAAAGAGGATGCCAACAAAAACCATTACAACAAAACAAAAAAATAAATATTTAGAAAATTTTAAAAGACCATGTCCATATGAGATTCATAATTGAAAAAAAACAAAAACATTTGTAACATTATATTAGCATAAAAAAAGTTATGCAGCTAAAGGGCAGAACATATGAACATTAAAATTAACAAAATGCAAATGGAATGGGTGAGTAATAAGCCTGAAAGTAACCCTACTCAAAGTTCTAACCTACACAAGATCAAGCTGTATTCACTGGACACACCCGTCTGGCGGGGTAGGAATAAGCCTGAAAGTAACCCTGCTCTAAGTTCTCAAAATTTACTACATTATAATTTAAAAAAATGAATATGTAGGTTAGAACTTAGAGTAGGGTTACTTTCAGGCTTATTCCTCCCCCGACAGACGGGTGTGTCCAGTGAATACAGCTTGATCTTGTGTAGGTTAGAACTTAGAGTAGGGTTACTTTCAGGCTTATTCCTCCCCCGACAGACGGGTGTGTCCAGTGAATACAGCTTGATCTTGTGTAGGTTAGGAAGAAATTCAGTTTGTTTCATTAAATGTTTGTAATTCTATAATAATGTTATTGTACAAATATAGTATTTACATTTTTTTATCTAGTGCATTTTTATGGCTTTGGTCCTTTGACTTTAATACTTTCTTTTTTACAAACAGAAAAATTGTATTATGTTAATGAAATACCATAGATTTTTTTTTGTGTAATTTACATTGTTGTCCACTACATTCTTTATGGTTTTGGTTATTACGCTTCACTAATTTTATTTCACACAGTAGAAAAACAAATTATCAACAACTGAAATTGATTAATGTTAGTATCACAAAATTTATTTATTTTTGATATATTTTTTTTGTATGTTCTACTCTTCATGGTTTTGGTCCTTTGGCTATAAATTTTTCATTTCAAAAACAGAAATTATGTCTCTACAGAAAGGAGGCCTTCACGTGGCTAGAGCTGGAAACATATGGAAACTATGAATGATTCAAAAATTCATATTTTTCTTATGGCTAACGTCCTGATTTGTATAAATATGATGGTGGTTACAAAGTGGTAAATTGTTTGCTTATTAAAAAACCATTTTATTATAGAGCAATGCATTGAAATCACTGACTTATTTATGTATCATTATTTCTTTTTTCCCCCTCATTAATATACATTTGACTATATTCCATATAGCACAAAGAAATTTATATTTCTCATCAAATCATACATATTTCATGTATACAAATAGCAAAATACCAAATGCCTGAGGTGTCATTGGAGGTTTATATAGGGTTTCAATAAACAGGGTCTTCTGTCAGTAGTTGTGTATACACAAAGGGGTGTTAAACAGGCTACAGTAACAGGATATGGGGGTCATGTGTTGGTAGCTGTGTATACACAATAGGGTGTCTTCAAAGAGTCAAGTTGTATCATTTACTTTCAATAATTAATGGCCTTTATTGGGATCAAAA
This sequence comes from Ostrea edulis, assembly GCF_947568905.1. NCBI lineage: Eukaryota > Metazoa > Mollusca > Bivalvia > Ostreida > Ostreidae > Ostrea > Ostrea edulis. Next base: position 68,061,498 of record NC_079168.1, on the reverse strand, counting down.
ATATGATAAATGAAATCAATCACTTCTCAGCATTAAATTTAACTATATAATTCATTGAAAACAACTGTGATATCACAAAGCTGGCTTGTTTCTTGTCTGGTGTCTGAACAACAGGTTTAGTGAGCATTTTTGTGACTTTTAGTCCAGTGAGGTTTTGTCCCGTGACTTTTTATCCCATCTAATCAAAAGTCATCATTGTGACTTTTTATCCTATCTGTCCTATCTAATCAATAAATTGTGACTTTGATTACATTGTCACAATTGTGACTTTGTCAATAAATCTGTAAGTGTAAGCATTACAGTAGCTTAGAGTTACACTTAGTAACTGTAAGTGTAAGTCACAATAAATTGTGACTTTGATTACATTGTCACAATTGTGACTTTGTCAATATATTGTGACTTTTTATCCTATCTGTCCTATCTAATCAAAAGTCATCATTGTGACTTTTTGTCCTGTGACTTTTTGTTCTACGGATTTTGTGACTTTCTGTCCGTAATCTAAATAACATTATACATATTTTTAGCGGAATTTTATACTTTGATGCATATATTTTTTCTTTGAGCAGTCACTTACAATTCGCATCTTACAGTTCAACCATCTCATGCTTAAAGAAAAAAAGGTGTTAATGACTGATCCATACACAAATAAAGGGATCAGCATTATGGCCTTCATGAAATGGCATGAAATTCTCATCGTTGGATAAAGCAAAATTATATATATATATATATATATATATATATATATATATATATATATATATATATAATACATAGTGTTTAGCTAAAACTCAGAATTCTTTTTATGCTGATATATATATATATATATATATATATATATATATATATATATATATATATATAGATAGATAGATAGATAGATAGATAGATAGATAAATTCTCAGTTAATGTACACAAATCTTTATTCTGAAAAAACAATTAAAGAATTCCAAAACTGTCCTTCTATACTTATTCATATTGCTAAATGTTTGCAGAAAAGACAAGACAAATATAATTATATGCATGTAATTATAATGCGTTTCATTTTTTACACAATGTCAAACATAAGCTCCCTCAATACCAAGTAAATTAACACAATGTACGCTTCGCTGAGACCATGTATTCATTTTTGAAAGGTGATATTGCATTAGTGTCTCTATCAATACATGTAATGTCTGATACGAAATTATGCTGCCAGAATATTGAAAACATCAATGGAAACCGTGTTAAGATATTGTTGTCAAACATTATAAACTCAGACATAAAGGAAATCATACACATTCTGCACTCATGGGGTTCCAAAACGGATAACGCACACATAACGTACATTTCACGTTTGCAAAACTCATTTTCCATACTTAATTTTGGTATATGTGTGTGTGTGTGTGTGTATGTGTCGACTTTCCGCTCTGTTGAGTGACATTTTCTGCAAATATGAATAGAGATGAAATTGTCTATATGGGGCTATCATAATCATCAAGTATAACTAGTATTGCCTTAATAATAAATATCCGTTGACCAGGGGGTATCATCGTTTTTCAAAGGAAGAAGGTCGGAATCACAAATTGAAAGTTTATTGGCTTCTCAAAACATCTTGACAAGCAGAAAAAATGGTGGATAATTTTTTATATAAATGCTCTATCGTCTTTATTCACAATTCTCAAGCTATATGTCGTATTTGTAAAGGATTTGATAGGACCACATTGAAACATCATATCTAATAGGAAAACCATCATTTACAACTGATATTTCATATTTATATCATACTACATGTATCACAAATACGCGGACTAATAAGCATTACTTTGGGAGTGTAAAGCGTATTTACATTCGCTAATGAGTAATTATACGCATGATTTTCAACTTAAATGCGTATTTGGTAAAATTTAATGAGTATTTACGCTGATACGCACCTTATCTGAGCTCTGCGATTTACCAATTTGAAAAACACACAATAGAACTTATCATTTTTTAACTCATTCATGCTATCGAACTTCATCAAAAAATCTGTTGTTATGCGTACCTTTTATATACCACTGATAATGAAATATAAAATACCTGCTCTGGCTTGTAACGTACGTTTCATTTCTGTACATAACGGTATTCCTTACTACAGTAGTTGGCCATAAGTAAGTTCACAAAGAGAATTTTCTCTATATATTTAATGCAAATCTATCTTTTTTTCAAAATCTTCTCTTACAACCCCCCCCCCCCCCCAAATTACACATACTTATATAAATAGTATATACTCTCAAATTAAGATTCGTGTTAAAATCGTCATATCTTTACAATATATTATCATATACTTATTCTTAAATTATTATATGCTACTTTGAATACTTCTGAGATCAGTGCTTTTTATTTCATCAAAATTGATGAAGAAATGCGGTCAGAAAAATTGTTTAAAAGTATATGGTTTTGTATTAAATATATAGTGAACATTTTCTTTGGGAACTTACTTATGACCTAGTACTGTATACTATGGTTACATATCAACGGATAAATATATGTTAATTTCCAGTTATGGCAACCATTCAGGGCCGTAAATTACATGGAGGCGGAGGAGGCAGCTGTCTCCTCCAACTTTTGAGCCAAAAAAAATTAAAATTTAAAGTTCATTAGAATTTATGTTGTTTCCAATAACTAAGAACATGATACCTCCCTTAAAAAGCATTCCAAATCTTTCTTTTAGAATGAGTTAGTCAAGTAACATCTTAGAAGGCCCTAGAATCAAGGATTTTGCACGAAACGTGTTCAGTGTGCACAAAATGTGCTCAGCGTCTGGGGGCCTGGGCGGCCTAATTTCCTGCCTCCTCCAAATTGAAGGTTAATTTACGGGCCTGCCATTTCTTTTAAAAATTCTCATTGAATTTCTAAATGGAATAGGTATGTACTAATAAAACAATTAAAAAAGAGAAAACAAATACTACGTTAAAGGAGCTGCATGTGCATATTTTTTTATACTTGCATACTGTACTTACTAAACTAAAATTATACTGATTTGATTGCAGTTTTATATGTATTCAAGCAACAATATAATTTTCAGCTGTCTTTGAAACAGTTGGGTTAACTTATCTAATATATCAGGTTGTTAATTTAAATCCTGTCTACAATTAGTATTTCATGTATAAATGTAATTATAGATGTGTGCAGTGCAGAAGTGTTAACTTTGCTCGTATCAGTACCTCCGAATGATTGAAATTTATTTTCATTGTTATAATTAATTGCTTGTTTAACCTGTGGTGCATTCTCCCCCCCCCCCCCCCCCCCCCCCCCCCCCCCCCCCCCCCCCCCCCCCCCCCCCCCCCCCCCCCCCCCCCCCCCCCCCCCCCGCTAAATAAGCAATATACATAGCTTATAGTGTAAACAATTTGTAAGGAAGAAATTTTGTCTTGCAAAAAAATTATTTAATCACTTAAATTACATACTCATGCCTGCTTTTAAGATTAAAAAGTGTTAAGTGTTTGAAATAATTAAATACTGGTGTTAAATTCATGATATTTAATTTTAAAAAAATTAAAAATCCATTGAATTCATTTTGGTGACAAAATGACAGGTGATGGGGCATCATCTTACATTAAAAAATAAAAAATTATACATATATTTGAATTTATAAACTTAGAAAAACCCACCATCATTTAAACTACATCATCGTCTTTAATTTGATCGGGCGTGGTATACCTTATAATACGTCACAAGCAATGGCGCCGGCAAATGGCACCGGATGTATTGGATTTTTCTATGAATTGGCTGTATAACGGTAACGGTACCAATTCAGTGTACCATTTTTTCCAGATAACCATTTCTCAACCCATCTAAGAGGATATCCTGTGTATATTATCGCAGTATTGGGTATAGTGTACTTTTTTCTGGGTATAGCACTTTTTTGGGGGTATTGCACAGATTCCAGGCACCGGATAAGTCGGACCAAAACAAAGTCGGACTATAGCAAAGTCGGACCAAAACAAAGTCGGACTATAACAAAGTCGGACCAAAACAAAGTCGGACTATTACAAAGTCGGACTACCGATAAATAGAATATAACTCGGTCAATTTAATAATGAACAGATAATTATCCGCAAAAGTGTTTGATCCTAAAAGAACACAACCTTGGTCCGGAAAAACGATTGCTGGCAACACAGAATATGCGATACCGGTGAGTGTATAAATTTTTAATATCAAATAAGTTATTTGCACATGTATATCATCACATGTTTATAATCAAATTACAAATAATTAATACATAGGTCTTTAGAAGCGCTAGGTTTTGAAAGAGGGATAAATTTCATACATAGAAAACAAGTTTGTATGAAAGAAGTTGATTCATCAAAATTTTGATTATGTAGTAGCCAGTTCTAATGCTATTTTGTTCACAAGAACATTAAGTGCATTAAATATTGCAGAGATTTATCATTATGTATCATAGTTGATATAGACAAATCATGTTATAAGATTTGATGTAATCTTCCTAATAGATACTTTTACCTACAACTTACTTTTTCTACCGATTTACGCTAATAATTGCTTATCTTTGGTTTGCTACACAAGTTATTGAAGTAACAGTATAGAGTAATACACTCCATGAATGTGTCCGTGTGTGTGATATGCCAATTTCATTGTGTTACTCTCTGAACTTTGTGTATAATACTGTGATGTGCTTGATTGAAAACCTGATATCTTTTTATCTCTATGACTGTCTTGTATAATGTCACACTGTTCTTTATACCATGGAAAATAAAATATTTATTTTGAAAACATATGTTGGCCATTTCTCATTCTAAAACATCATTTACGCATATAGTAATCTAGTAAATATTAGATTAGGCATATAATAATCTATTTTTTCATCAATCGTATAAACAATCAATCACAAGGGCGAATCCAGGTTAATTTTCCAATGGAGGGGGGGGGGGGGTCTCACACTGTGGGGGTGCAAGTGTATAGATTCTAACAGAAAACCTTTTCTTCTTTTTATTCATTTCTTTTTTTATATATAAACACAGTAAATACATTCTGCAAAGAAACTTGTACAAAATGTTTATAACAAGCTACTGAAGGTATATATGTATATATCCTTTTCATCATTTTTATATGCAATATGTATATGTTTCTGAATTTCATAAAATTATTTTTTGTTATTGATATTTGAATAACCTTCAAATTCTCTGAAGAAATGCTGAACACTAGCACACCCCCAAAATAAATGTTCAATTGTTTCTGGCAGAATGTACATAATTTTGATTTAGAATAAGTATGAGTTTGAAGCTAAAATTGTGTTCAGAGTTCTATATTGAAACCGTTGCTTTTTTCTGCTTAACTTTGGCAAAATAAATTCCAAGTAGAGTAAACTTACAAGTCCCCAAACAGAAAAACTGTGAAATTTCAACCCCCCCCCCCCTTCACCTCGCTGGATCCTGTAAATATCACACCTACAGGTAAATCTGTCACTTTCAGGTTCATAATATCGCCCAAATGTAAAAGAAAAGAAAAATTAAATGAGTTAATTTGTTAACTTCGATTTACATTCACAATTATAAGTATAGTTCGAGTTTGTTATGGTCCGAGTTTGTTATGGTCCGACTTTTTGTAGTCCGAGTTTGTTATGGTCCAACTTTGCTATAGTCCGACTTATCAGTAAATCGTAATTCCGAAAAGAAACAAAAAGATTTGTTTATCATTGTGTTTCAATATTTTCTATTGATGCAATTGTTCTCTTCAAATGTCAGAAAAGAATCAATACTATACTGTATACACATACGGACATGTTTACCTAATCCCTTCGTAAAGTAAATCTTGTAACGTTTTGGCGGGAAAATGTCAACTGCACAAGCCTAAGTAGTAGACGTAGCCTGCCTACCATCAAATATATTTTGACAAGATATTAAAGTTCATAAGATTTTTATAAGCTCATGCAAATGAACACAGTATATACACAAAATAAGAGTTTTATCAAATAAGAATATATACGACACATTTACGTACAACTTACTGTGTAAACTGTGTAATACAACATAGTTCGAATTTCCTTGAGAGGTGAAGTCATGCCTTTCCCACTTATAAAACTGGTTTATTTATTTGCTAAGCAAGTTAGTAAACCTGTAGCGGCTAGAATAACAAACTATATGAAAGAAAAGGAATTCATACGGAGATACTTAATGATTCCATTGGCGCAAGGTAAGCTTAAGTACAGTTATTTCAAAATGAAAATAAGAAAGGAAGGTAGAGGATAACGCAATATCGACAGATTACACTATCTAAAAATGTGAACTCTGACTGAATTGTATTGAAATATTTTGATATGTGACATTTTATCTTAATTTGAAACAACAAGGCCCAGTGTATGAGTGTGTAAATATATATATAATAATATATATTAATATATATATATTAATATTAATATATATATATATATATACTAATATATATATTTACTAATTGTGTATCTTTTTTATTTTTACCTATATACGGTATATATATATATATATATGTAAAAAAAAATTAAAAAGATACACGAAGACGTTTAGTAAAGCTTTAGCGCTTTCATATATATATATATAATATGTGTGTGTGTGTGTAACTAGCTATTTGAAATAGCTTGATTTAGCAAAATTTCAAATCTTTTATCAAATCAATTTCGAAAAGCATAAACATAGAATTTTAATGAGTGAAAATATTTCATCCTTGTACTCCTTACAACACATTGTACACAAAAAAATACTCCCATGGGAGAAAATTTTGTTATGAGGCTCTGCTGTAAACAGAAGGTACACTGCCGTCAGATTTATGATCTGCAGTGATGCTCTAACATAAATGGGGCTTGGGATAAAAAGCTGAGTGGAGTGGAGTGAAAGTCAAAAGCTAGTCCATGATGATGTGGATTTGTTAGCTGATCACCACGTTGACTATGAAGGTCATGCATTCTTCCTCCTTCATTTCCTGTGTGCAAATGCAAAATTGATGTCAACTTGCCTCTATATTCAATCATGATACATGTATATGAAAATTATACCAAATATATAAACAAAAATTCATACGATATTTTGTTATAGAATCTGAACAAGGGTTTATTCATTTACTTCTCAGAAAAATCCCGGCTAGTAAAAAGAACGTAGAATTTGTTTTTTCTGTGCCGAGGTACCCTGCCAATGGTTAGTCATGTGCAAGCTCAATGATTGTTTTGTGAAAGTACAATTTTGTCTCCCTGTCGCTTTCCATCTTGGCTTTCCACATCCTTTTCAAGATTCCATTCTCCCAATAAAACGCAAGGGACATGCCACAAGGTGACTCAGCATTAACTGCCTTTGATTTGGATCATCCTTTTGAAGCTTACTTAATTTTTCAGCGTTAATCCCATTGAAGTCTTCACAATTCACAGTCCCAGTTACAATAGTTTCACTAACAGATTCATTTATAGAGTCAATCGTTTTTGGACTTATATCTGACTTCTCCATCTTTTGCTGATCCTGACTTTCTGCATCTGCTTCTTTGTGAGCCAATGCTCAGGTAACAACATTATTTAGCACTTTCCCAGCTAATTACATCATTTCCTAGCAGCACATCTGCTACAAGGGAGGGAACTAGTCCAACCAGTGCATATCCCTGGTAGTACGGAGTTTCAAGTTTTACAACTGTTTTGCTTCAAACGGTTGCTCAGTTGCAATGTAAAGTGTGGTTGTCTGTCCTTCCAAAATACATACACATGTATTCATGAAGTCCTCTCTCACTCAAAGGAAGCGTGCACACATGGACTTAAAACCGTGGTTGGCGACGATGTTTTCCATTGCACTTGTAACATATCACATCCTTCCTGTGATATCCATTGCCACTTTCAGGTTTGCTTCCTTTTCCAATCTCAGTAACTCCCTGAGCTGGCCCGAATTCCCTTGGTTCTTTTGGCGGTATGTAGTCCTCACATACCTCGGTGGCCTCAACAACAGAAGATGATTCTTTGTTTTGTCTGACCCATTAGGATTGTGTTGGTGGTAATGCTTTGAGGAAGAATTCATAATGCAAAATTCCAATGGGGTTTTTGTCTTCAATGCTCCTCTTTAAGTATAGATTTATCCTACATATTAGACCTCTGTATGTTTCATTATTTTGACGTTTTACAGATAAGAGATCAGCAAAGTATTCATGCTGTCATTTTTCATACCTTTGGGTTAGGGCTTTCCTCAGGTCCTCATAGGAAGTTGAAGCTTGTGCTGATGTATGCCTCATTTATCCTGGCTTCATAATTGTAAAACTTTTTAATGCTCTCAGACCATTCTGCTTGTTCGCTAATGGCCTCAAATTCTGAAAGAAATGTTAAAATGTCGTCATATTTTGGGTTAAAGGGTTGTAATTTAATTATGTCTCCTCTTTCAGGGGGAGACATATTGTTTTTGTACTTTCTGTCCATCCGTCTGTCTGTCACAAAATCTTGTGAATGCCTCTCCTCCTATATAGCTTATCAGATAGACTTGAAACTTTGTACAATGCTTCATTGCCATTTGTAGATGTGCATATTGGTGGGACAGGAGGATCCAATTATTTTCTTAAAAGTTATAGTGGATCCAAGAGGAGTGGAGGATGTAAAATAGCTTATGAACGCTTCTCTTCTTACATCATATGGCTTATCCGATAGACTTGAAATGTTGTACAATACTTCAATGCCATTTGTAGATGTGCATATTGTAGGGAAAGGAGGATCCATTTGTTATCCTTAAAGTTATGGTAGATCTGAGGGGTGGAGTGTGTAAAATGAACACTTCTGCTATGTGGTTTATTGGAGTTCATAATGTCTATGTTCCTGCTCATGCTTTCTCCTCCATACCATGCAGTACATTAAGATGAGGAGGTTTCCTGTGGAGCACTTCCAATTTAGGGAACTTGGGAAACATTTGTTTTTCATAAAAACAATCTCTAGATTTGAATGGTACTGTCTCTGAAGCTGTTGGATTTCTATTGCTTGCATTTGAAGTTTTTCTAAAGCCAATTTTTCAATCTCCAATTTGATTTTTTTCTCTCTATGAAACTATTTTTTCGTTCCAATTCAATTCCAATGTAGCATCCTCTTTTGTTGTTTTCCTTCATACAGTTGGATTTCGTGGTTGTTTGAAAACATTTTCTTGTATATTCTCTTCTTCCATATGTTCTTTATCTTCTGTAAATTCTATAAGTTTTTGAACTGCTGCCCTCCTGGGTTTATTTACAGCAATTGAGTCCTCCCGTTGCCTATCGCCTTCGGTCATGGTACATGTATCCATCAAAATATTCAAATTATCAATCCACAGTTTTCTGAATATTAAGCAGTTTTACCAAAATTTGAAGTAAATCCTAATTTGCTGTCACCAAAATGTTTCACTCAAAAATTTAAACAATCTAAATGATTTCGCATCAATTTATTCCATGAGTGTACATTGTAGCATTGAAAAGATATTGGAAGATTGACTAAATTTTTCCTTGCTCTATATAATGCAAATTCACAACGTTCCCATGGACAGGATGCGAGTCAATTAACTCTTAACATTGATAAGGAGACAAGCTTAATAATTATGCAGAGGCAAAAGCTAGAGAGTCCCAGGTTAGATTAAAATAACAAACAGATTTTTCGAGTATTGTTAGATAGTTCAATTCCATTGATTGATAAAAAAAACAAGAGGTACTGTGAGCAATGCTCACCAAGAATACCCCCCGCTTACCCCAATCTCCCAAAGGGTGTTGGTAATAGGTAAAACTTCAGTATTATGATCCAAAAGGTATCTAGGAACACAGCATCTCCATGCGATGAAAAAACCCGTTAAAGAATTTAAATGAAAACGATATTGCTACTTTGATGTCCAGTGCACGTGACCTTTGACCTTTTGACCCCAAAATCGATAGGGAACATCTTCATCCCATGGGTAGTCCATATGTATGATATGGTGACTGTAGGTGGAAAGGATAACGCTTTAGAGCCCGGAAACCATATTGCTACTTCGATGTCCAGTGCGCTTGACTTTTGACCTTTTGACCCCAAAATCGATAGGGAACATCTTCATCCCATGGGTAGTCCATATGTATGATATGGTGACTGTAGGTGGAAAGGATAATGCTTTAGAGCCCGGAAATCATATTGCTACTTTGATGTCCAGTGCCCCTGACCTTTGACCTTTTGACCCCAAAATCAATAGGGAACATCTTCATCCCATGGGTAGTCCATATATATGATATGGTGACGGTAGGTGGAAAGGATAATGCTTTAGAGCCCGGAAACCATTGCGTCTACGGACGGACAGACAGACGGAGAACCCGATTCCAGTATACCCCCCCCCACAACTTGTTGCGGGGGGTATAAAAATTGACTGGAGTTACCCTTTAACAGTGTAGTACTTAAAAGGAAAGGAGAAAATATATGGCTGTACCAGGTATCAAACTTGGGACCTCAGTATTACTATTCTGGTGCTTTAACCACTGAGCTATCCTGATCAATGTCCAGTTTATCAATTCTCCTACACCCTTCCTTTTGATGAGACCTCAGTATTACTAGTCAGGTAAATAAATAAATAAATGTTTATTCGGTATATATATACATACATACATAAATACCAAGGATAACCCATGAAAGCTCAAAAGCTTATTTCTGAGGTCCTTTGATGTACAGATGTTTGCTTGGGGGTCATTTATGTGGGAGGAAACCAGAGTACCTGGAGGAAACCCACGTGTCCGAGCGGGCGACTGCCATACCCTCTCACATACAACCACTACTGATCACGGGGATCAAACTTGGGTCGCAGCGGTGAGAAGAGAGAGCGCTACCTCTGCGCTACCAGGACACAGGTATCCAGGCCGATATCTGGTTTGTCAATTCTCCTACACCCTCTCCTTTTGATGAGACCTCAGTATTACTAGTCAGGTGCTTTTAACCACTGAGCTATCCAGGCCTATATCCAGTTTATTAATTCTACACCCTTCCCTTTTGATGAGACAGAATCACTAAGACTCTAAATAAACCTCCACCTGAACAGAGACTTCTGGAGCCCCCGGATTACAAGTTAAACAAACTAACCCATGCTTAGGTAGGTGTTCCAGTATTACAAAGTTAAACAAACTAACCCATGCTTAGGTAGGCATTCCAGTATTACAAAGTTAAACAAACTAACCCATGCTTAGGTAGGTGTTCCAGTATTACAAAGTTAAACAAACTAACCCATGCTTAGCTAGGTGTTCCAGTATTACAAAGTTAAACAAACTAACCCATGCTTAGCTAGGTGTTCCAGTATTACAAAGTTAAACAAACTAACCCATGCTTAGCTAGGTGTTCCAGTATTACAAAGTTAAACAAACTAACCCATGCTTAGGTAGGCGTTCCAGTATTACAAAGTTAAACAAACTAACCCATGCTTAGGTAGGTGTTCCAGTATTACAAAGTTAAACAAACTAACCCATGCTTAGGTAGGCGTTCCAGTATTACAAAGTTAAACAAACTAACCCATGCTTAGGTAGGCGTTCCAGTATTACAAAGTTAAACAAACTAACCCATGCTTAGGTAGGTGTTCCAGTATTACTTACTGACTGTCTACAGAAATTTGTCGAGTTGTTAAAGTCTATAGAATGCGAGGTGAAGCCGAGTCTTCTTTGGACTTTAACAATCTGACAAAGTAGACAGTCAGTAACAAACCTATTACATGTATGGGTTTTGTTTTGGTGAGGACCAATATGTCTTATACGTAAATATGTATAAGTAGAAAGTACAATTTTAAAACAGGCGTTCCGGAGGTCTTAGTTATACATACATGTAAGTTCGTAATCCCAGTTCAACAAGATGAGATTTTGCAGGATCAGAAAGGATGGTCGTTGGGATTATAGGAGTATTTTCTACGTTAAAAATTCATGGGATGTATGTGTTGACTTGAGTCTTCTCCGTCCTAATCTTTAAAGCTTTCTACATGATTTGGGCCACTCGCTGTAAAAAAATACTAATAACTATAATGTTAGATATTTATATTTTGTGAAACCCGACTTTAACTTTTTCATTAGGGGCTATATATATCCATGAAAACCTGTAATTTTATCATCTTGTCTGAAACTTTAACCTTGCTAATAAATTTTTAACAATAAGTACTAGATATTTTTTTGATATTTGACATGAGTAATCCTTGTGACAAGACCTTTCCATGGGTACTAAACCTTTTGACCTTGACATTTGACCTACTTAAAAAAAAATTGACATTGGTCATAACTTCTAAATGGTAAATATTGGAGCTTTCATATTGCACATGAGCATTTCTTATGACAAGATCATTCTACTGGTACCAAGATGGTTGTCCTTGTGACTTTTGCCATCTTTGGAATTGGCCATTATTGTGGGCATTTGTGTTTCACAAACACATCTTGTTAATTAATTAATGGTAAATTATTATATTACAGCTTACCACAGATCAGAATCCAACCTGAAATTGATGCTGCTGTATAACCAAGGCCACAAAGTAAAAGTGAATCCTCTGAGTGACGAGGCAGCTTTAACGCTAGCCTCAGACATGATGAATGATATTTTAATTTTCACAATCGCTTTCATCATACTCTACCAAGAATACATGAGAAGTACCAAGAGCAGTGCGGCAGAGAAACTTCAGAAGGAGAATGAAATTCTCAGCATTAACAATCAGTTAGATGACTTGGTTATGATAACGGAGAGACATGACACTCAGTTACGAGAGGCAGAGCGGGAGCGAGGTCATCTTCTGACCTTGGTCAGTGATTTGAAGACTTGGTCCACGCCGTGCACGAAATTAATCTCCGAACACCAAGAGTCTCACATAAAGGAAGCGTTCAGACAAATCCGAAAATTACAAACTGTGCAGCTAACAGTGCACAAAAATTCTAAAACGGAGCATATTGATATTGCTTTAGCCAAGCAATAAATCAAATTAAAGTGCTGATTTTATATCAACAGCCAAAAACAAACTACCTTTTCACTTTCTGTAGAATATTCTGATTTAACCTGTGAGTGTTCATTTAACCAGCGAGTGTTGTACCAAAGTAGAGAAATACCAGTGCTTCACCTGTAATTACCTGTGCTCATTGTTTTGTAAATGTGGAACATGTTTAGAAAGTTTAACTAGTGTAACTGAAGCTGTTTCTTCCTGTCATATCATTGTCTGTGTATGTTGTGTTTTAGAATTTTATATGCTTACAGGTTTTGAATTGATATGTAGAACATATTTGAGAATGTTTGAGTTTATTAATGCTGAATATGATAATATTAAATATTTTATTTCATAATAAAAGCATAAACTGCAGCACATTATTATATATGCTGGTGTTTGTAAAGGGAACAGGAAATCATGGAGATGAAAATGTTCACTTGAAATAAGCCTATTCATATTAGATATATACAGTACATTCTATACATTTCTCATGGAGTAGGCATTTTGTCAAAATGAAATGGTCTTTTTTCCCACAAAGTCATTTTCATATCGGGAACATAACTTTAAAATGGTTTTCATATCATTATTTAAAATTTCTTATGATTGTCATTCTTTGCATTTTAAAAATGCATGTCCCGTGTCGCGGCAGGTATTGGCATGATAAAGAACCCTTACTGCTACTGCCCTGAGCGCCAAGCATAGGTCTAAATTTGTAGTACTTCACCTCTCAATATTAGTGAAAAATCCTCGATGGGACGTGAAATAGAAACAATCATCTAACTCAGTTTACACAACTTTACAAAGTTTTCATTGATGCTTGTAGAATTTCATCTTGAAGTAGCGTGGAGTTGTTATTGATTTTTTTTTTTACAAAACAATATGTAAACGTATAATTCATGGCAGGTATACACGAATCTTTTTTGGGGCAGGGGAATTGTGAAAATGTAACCTCCACTAGCTTGCCTGACCAGTGTGTGTAAATTGTGAGGTAGGTGAGTGGTGACTAGAATATAGTGTATGTGGTATTCTGCAGTAGCCATTTTCTATATTGTATCAACTTATAGAGGCATCGGTTGCTGAACTCCCTACAGGTAGTTAACCATGTTCTGTAAATCTTTGTACACTTCACATCAAGGAATTTGAATGTACTTTTTCATTATATAAGCTAACTCCAGAAATAACTCAATTGTGCTTTACTGAAAGATTTCCTAGAAAAATTAATTGTGCTCTTTTCTTTATTGAGAGTTATATGTCCTTGGATTGTGCTCTCTTTCAAACTTATTTTTGAAATTTGTTATTTAGTTACTTGCTTTTTCATTGGTTTATTTTAATACAATGCAACATCAGTATAAAAAATTTGCTGTTTTATTCATATAAAGGTTTTTACTTTTAATATAAAGAGAATTGCACAATTCCAAGTTTGTAATATGGTATTTTATGCAAAGCAAATTGTTATTTATACTTCAAAGGATAAATTTTTCTAGTTATTTGAATAGCTTTTCAGATTTATATACAGATGGCCCTTAAGCACAACTATTTGTTTGTAACAGGAAAGTAGAAAATCTTGGATTGGATTAGTTTGTAATGGAAAAATGTGTGTATAATGCCTGGAGTGCAACTGTATAATTGTAATATCACATATTCAAATACCACTTGTAAATGATTTGAGTGAAATAAATGAACTTGCACTTGAACCCATATGGTCATGATTGAAATTCATTCTGTAGCTAGCTCAATCTTCATTAAAATTAAAGACCTCTTAGATCCGCGCCATATACTCTGCGAAACGATTGTGAGTGTATCTTAGGATCCCATTTTAAGTAGATTGTAGCTAGCTAGGACTAATAGAAATCCAGTAGGACAATGTCTTGGAGCCAACTTCTAAATTTCAGTGAAAAATAATTTTTTGTGTGTGCTTTATCATGAAATATAAAAACCTATATATCGGGGGATAGGGCTTTGATATTTAACATATAAATCCTCATGACCCAAGACTTTCATTTGGTACCAAGACTTGGGACCTTAAACAATGATGTACTTTTCAAAACTTTTGAAACCAAGGCAGTTAAGACAAGTAGTCATAGTTCCCTGCCAGCTACAGTGTCTGTTGACAACTCTTATTATGTGCATGCTCTGAAATTTTTGTCTGTTCCAGTATACGTAATAATATTTCTTAAATAAATACTGTATAAGTGGAATTTTTTGCGAGACACAAATTTAACGATTTTTCCCTGAAGATGGGTATATATTTAACAAAGAGCTAATTTTTAGCAACTTTATAATTCCAGGAAAGATAACTATTACCTCCGATATGGAACAAATTGTTAGCGATATTCAATTTTAGCGATTTCATCACTCTCGCTAATAATGCCAAAATTAAATCCTGCTTATATTAGTACATGCACAGTGTAGTATTAAACAAACATTGAATTGCCTTATCATGTCTAAGGCATCATGGGACAAACTCTTGGAATAAATATTAAGGTAAGCCACTAGAAATGGGTATCAAAATGGTTTTATTATCACAGAACCAGGCATATATAAATAACAAATGGATAGCTGCAGAAACAAATTAGGATATTGCTTCAACTGATAATGAACACAATCATAAATAGCATATATATAAAACCTGCACACAGACACTGTATAATGGTCATAAATAACAACAGCACTATAGGAGATATTGCTAAAAACCCTCCCTGAATCATCAATGGTCACCATATTTGTGTTACAGTACAGTTTGAACACTTATTCCAATTTATCCTGTTTGGGATTTGTCAAAATCTTTCTAGTAAGTAAAGTTAAGAGAATTGTGTCTTTGAAAAATAGATAAGTAGATTTATAAAGTATTATTGATATTCTTTTGATTATGCAACATTATAAAAATACTAACATTCCCAAATAAATGAAAACTCATTTGCCACCTCTTGGTAAATGAAAAATCTTTTGCCACCTCTTAATAAATGGGATATCTTTTGCCACCTCTTAATAAATGAAATCTCATTTGCCACCTCTTATTAAATGAAAACTCATTTGCCACCTCTCCTGTTCTCCGAGTTTAGATCAGTGTGTAATCAACATATAGTCACATGGTATATACTGCAGAAGACGTACGTCACATAATGTGACATCAGACGATGTATATGTTGAGATTTTCATGTTGGAAACAGTTTTGAGCTTCCTGTAGAATTCGCAGTCTTGGTCCCATGGGAATTCCAATTTTCTCCAACCTCTCTTCATTCATATATGGCAACTCCAACATTCCTATGTGTTCAGCATCAAAGTTTGATACAAATTTCTAGAAGGAAAAAATATAAATTTCATATTGGGAGGTTCTTAAAGTTAATGTAGTTTGAAGCTACATGTATGGTTCCTCAGTTTTCAGATTTGTCGATATCGGTACATAATTTAGTGATGTAAAAACCTCTCCATTTTTAATGAAACTATTAAAGTCAGGGCTATATCATAGTGACGAATTCTGAGGTTTAACTGTTTTTAAAGATGATAACGATTTATTACTTTTCCATTTTAGAATTATACTGGTAGTATGAAATACATGTATTTGGGAGCAAAATGATTCTAATCAACATTAAGTCGCCCATTTTCATATATCAAGCACTTGTCTGGAATAAAAAATGAAAAAAAAGCTGATTTCTTACCTCATATCCTAAATTCTTCAAGAACCATTCCATCAATGGTGGTTCTTGTCCGAAAAACCTAAGGAAAATGACACAATACATTTAGTCTAATACAGTAATTTTAGCATGGATACATGTATATCACTAGTTATGTGGAATTTTCTGAAATTCTTGAATTAAAAAGACCTAACTCAAAATTTGTATTTCACATGTATTATGACCTAGAGATGATAGATACATCAGTTTATAATGACTTCTTTTATGTTCAATGCTAGGTCTTACTGAGTTAATTTATTGATCCTCTTGGGGTTAGTCAGGGAGGGTCCCCATCCCTTGTTGTGTTCTAGCGAACTGTGGCCATTTGCACCAGTCTGATGGGACAATATGAACTGGTGCTCCTTCATGTCCCGAACTTCTTTGCGTAATGATTCCAGCTCATTGACCATGGAATTGTGGGAACGGAGTTCTGATGATAAGTGGGCGACACTTCTAGCTAGAGTAACTACGTGAGACTCTAAGCGCTGGAACCGTCGATTAATGGCTCTGTAAAAGTGCACATTGATTATTTTAATGTTGTAGAAAATGAATCATGAAAATTTATTTGAAGGAATTATCACTGGTATTTTCAAAAGGACCTAAAATTCATATCAGAAATAAAATCAAGGCACCATTTGATAGCATAAGTATAGCCGATTATCTTCAATAATTTACACTATTAACACACATATACACAATAAGATATTGAGATCTGAACTCCCAGTAGTCATAAAGTCAGCCCAACATGATGATAGAAGCAACATTGCTGATAACATGTGCCTCAGGATAGACAAATTAAGAAAGTATTAACAAGATAAAAATCATTCAAGGGTGAAGAGGATGTTCCAGTCGCGATACTTGACGCTTTTGTGATGGTGATGACTTACTTGACGCTTTTGTGATGGTGATGACTTACTTGATGTCTTTGTGATGGTGATGACTTACTTGACGCTTTTGTGATGGTGATGACTTACTTGATGTCTTTGTGATGATGATGACTTACTTGATGTCTTCATGATGGTGATGACTTACTTGATGTCTTTGTGATGGTGATGACTTACTTGACGCTTTTGTGATGGTGATGACTTACTTGATGTCTTTGTGATGGTGATGACTTACTTGATGTCTTTGTGATGGTGATGACTTACTTGATGTCTTTGTGATGATGATGGTGATGACTTACTTGATGTCTTTGTGATGGTGATGACTTACTTGATGTCTTCATGATGGTGATGACTTACTTGATGTCTTTGTGATGATGATGACTTACTTGATGTCTTCATGATGGTGATGACTTACTTGATGTCTTTGTGATGGTGATGACTTACTTGATGTCTTTGTGATGGTGATGACTTACTTGATGTCTTTGTGATGATGATGGTGATGACTTACTTGATGTCTTTGTGATGGTGATGACTTACTTGATGTCTTTGTGATGGTGATGACTTACTTGATGTCTTTGTGATGATGATGGTGATGACTTGCTTGATGTCTTCATGATGGTGATGACTTACTTGATGTCTTTGTGATGGTGATGACTTACTTGATGTCTTTGTGATGGTGATGACTTACTTGATGTCTTTGTGATGGTGATGACTTACTTGATGTCTTCATGATGGTGATGACTTACTTGATGTCTTTGTGATGGTGATGACTTACTTGATGTCTTTGTGATGGTGATGACTTACTTGATGTCTTTGTGATGGTGATGACTTACTTGATGTCTTTGTGATGATGATGGTGATGACTTGCTTGATGTCTTCATGATGGTGATGACTTACTTGATGTCTTTGTGATGGTGATGACTTACTTGATGTCTTTGTGATGGTGATGACTTACTTGATGTCTTCATGATGGTGATGACTTACTTGATGTCTTTGTGATGGTGATGACTTACTTGATGTCTTTGTGATGGTGATGACTTACTTGATGTCTTCATGATGGTGATGACTTACTTGATGTCTTTGTGATGGTGATGACTTACTTGATGTCTTTGTGATGGTGATGACTTACTTGATGTCTTCATGATGGTGATGACTTGCTTGATGTCTTTGTGATGGTGATGACTTACTTGATGTCTTTGTGATGGTGATGACTTACTTGATGTCTTTGTGATGGTGATGACTTACTTGATGTCTTTGTGATGATGATGGTGATGACTTACTTGATGTCTTTGTGATGGTGATGACTTACTTGATGTCTTTGTGATGGTGATGACTTACTTGATGTCTTTGTGATGATGATGGTGATGACTTGCTTGATGTCTTCATGATGGTGATGACTTACTTGATGTCTTTGTGATGGTGATGACTTACTTGATGTCTTTGTGATGGTGATGACTTACTTGATGTCTTCATGATGGTGATGACTTACTTGATGTCTTTGTGATGGTGATGACTTACTTGATGTCTTTGTGATGATGATGGTGATGACTTCTGCTGTGGGAGGTGGGGTTTCCTGCTGAAGCTTTGAATTTTCTCACCGGTCGCCGAAGTGAACTCGTGTCAGAGCTGGCAAGACTCCATCTCCTCCTGGTATTTGAAGGATTGTTTCCCAAAACACGAACAACCTCTGAATACAACCCCTCCAAATTATCCAGTCTCTCCCTCATCCCACCAAAATTTTCATCTCCGTGAAGATGCATCTTCTGAATCCCATCATGAATTGTCTGCATTTCTGTATCAATGGAGTCCACAGTTAAAATGGTATCTTCAATATCAAAGGGAAGATCACTGTCTGTGCCGAGTTCCCGGACATCACTCAACACGCCCGAGTCCTGCATCTTCTCATTATTATGAAATGGTGGAAACTTTGATTGAGAGAATGACTTAAAAGAATGCTTTTTATCACTCCTGCTTGGAATTTGTGAGTTCAGAGTTCGTTTTTTTTTGTCCTCACTGGACACATGTGTAGTGGAAGTGACAACATCAGGGTTCTTTTGGGAGGACAGGGCCGTCGAACTCGACGCTCGAGGGAGAGGTGGACTTCCCACAGAAGAATCCGAGTCTGTGTTTGACAAAGGAGGAAGAGGAGGAGTCACAGAACGAGACGAAGCCTCACTAAATGAATTACGATAATCAAAAATACTAGCTTCGGGTTCGTGAAGGGTGCTTTCACTGTTAGCATGAGGGAATGGTTTTGGAGGAAGTCCTCTCGGGTCTTTAAATGCATCGTTGCGCTTTTCCATTAGTTCTGACTCCTTGCCTGCCAATGGCCGATTGGAGTAATCAGGGTATTTTGATGAAGGTCCTATAGTGTGTTGAGAACCGGAGGGGTTTTCAGTGGAAGGTTTGTTGAGTCCTGGAAACGAGACACTGCTTGGAGAAGCTTGAGAAGAACTGAGTTGACTGGGACTTGACCCGTGACCCTGTGCACTTTGACCCATTGGACTTGATCTCAGTGTGGATGGGGGAGTTGCATTAGTTCGTGAGTCTTTAGCAGCCATATCCATGTAATTACCAGTATTCTGCAAATTTGAAATTAAGTTTTTCACACATTATTACTTTAGGCAAATTTAATCACAAATTAGGCATATAAATCATTACAAGATGTATTACACAAAAACAAAACCTACATAACAAGTGTCCAAAAACTGAAAATTTACAGTTGTTTGTAATAATCCTATGAATATTTACATTTGTTTGTAATAATCCTATGAATATTCACATTTGTTTGTAATCATCCTATGAATATTCACATTTGTTTGTAATCATCCTATGAATATTCACATTTGTTTGTAATAATTCTATGAATAATTACATTTGTTTGTAAGAATTCTATGAATATTTACATTTGTTTGTAATAATCCTATGCGGTTTCAACCTATCAAATTGAAAAATATATATACATGTATAAGAAAATATATGCCTTTAAAGTTGTTTGTGCCAAACAATTGAAGTATTTTTTGTACAATCCATTGTTTTAGTGGCCCTAAAATACAAATATCCTAAACATTTAATCCTAATACAATGAACTTTCAAGGCATGAGCGGGGCTCGAACTCACGACCTCCTAATCCTCTACCACTAAGCTACTGAAGCTATTTACCTGGTGATGCTGAGATTGCTGTGGCCTCGGATCACCTAGAACTGAAGGTCTTCCTCCATACAACTTATTCCAGGCGTCCCTCATTCCATCTGCTCCTCGGCCCCTAGAGGACACGCTTCTGCAAAATATAACACTGTCAAATAATATGCAGCCGGACAGACGCACTGACAACGCCATAACATGATACATCCCGTCTAATTACAGGTGTATAAAATCTGTCAAATAATATGCATGTTGCTGTTTAAAAATACTTTCAAATCCTCCAGATTAAAGGGGATTCATTTCCGTCCAAAGAATCAGCATGCTCCCAAATTCATATATTCCATAAACACAAGAATTATTATGACCTACCCACAAAAGAAAATTAACATTCACAAGAATTCAACTACATATTCACCACCCGAAAACACTGATTTTTTCATTAAACCATAAAAAAGTTTGACCCCTTTGAAGAAAAAGTGATCTTATGGTACAATTTATTAGTATAATATGCTAGTAAAGTAAAACATCTAAATTAGCTCACTTACACACAATGATATTTAGAATAACATACTTATACAAGAATGAATGTATTCAAATTATTGTGTAGTCCCTACAATACTTACTCATCTCTGTTAAGAACTCTTTCTCTGATTGGAGAAGAATCCCTACTAAATCCCAGATTATCCTGCCCCCTTTGATGACCCCATTCCCCGGGGTCAACACTAGGGGTGACACCTTTACTCCTGGTTTTGTCCCCGTAGCCCTGGTTTGCAGTCCCTGGGGGTATGGTGATGGGATGGGTGCTGAGATGAGTGTAGGATGGATCGTAATAGTTGGCCAAGTTGTGAGCCTGGCCTGGTTTGTATGAAGAATGGACTTGGGATGATTCAGGATAGTCTGATGAAGAATTTGGTTGGTTGAGTATTGCCTCAGCTCGGGAACCATGATGTGCCCTATCATTTGGTCTGGACGGCTGGAAAAATGTTACATTTTGACCTTATACAACAGGTGATTACACACTACATATCCAGTACTGTTATAGAACAGTAAATTTACTTAGAATTCTCCTAAAGTGTGCAGTATCTACTTACAATATACGAGTTGGACTGAGAATGTACAGGTATGGACGGGTATTTCTGGTGGATGGAGTTACCTCCCCCTGGCAGAGCATTACGAGGCTGGGGAGGAAACGGTACGATCAATTCTCCATCATCAAAACTCCTGGAAGCCTATATAGACAAACCAAATCAACAAGTTAGCACTGCTGGATCATTGCCAATGCTTTTCATTTTATTAGGTATATATATGATTTAATTTGCCAGAATTTGTATAATTGTTAGTTTGTAAGCATTCAGATAAAGCATACCAAAGGATCAAGGTATGTATGGAGTAGTTTAATGGAGGTACTGTTACAGTGTATGGCTGGATGTGTTTGTGAATACATAAAACAGGCTAATGTATGGTTTGCATGCCTGTCTGTTAGTAATAATATATTTGTATTAATCTAGCTGTACAGCCTAAAATTCACAAACACAATTGTTTTCACTCTTCATTTCAAGTATTTTACCTCTACCACAGAAGACTTACACCGTAATGTTAAGAGTTATCATTCTTGAACACATTTTGTCTGTTTATTTGCTGGATTACAGACAGTTTTGTATAGGATTTTACAAACACTTCCCTAGGTGGACTTCCTGAGTGACAATTAACATATTGACCAGCCTTTTATTCCAGGAGTATTGCAATTATATCAATGTTAATTCATCCAAACTGTATGATCATAGCAGATCAGCACCCAGCAAGTTATGCTGCAGGTACTTTGAAGGAAAGTAAATGTCAACTTTGTAATTAGGGTGTCTTTTTAATTTATATTTCACATTAATTTTGATTCAAGTTGCAACTGATTTTTGGTGGGATAGAAAATGTTTGAAATGACACGCACAACAATTCTAGCTGTCTACGTTTTACAAGTATTAACATGTCCGTACCTTACTTACCACTTCTACTGGAGGCAACGTCCAGTTTATCTATGTGTAAACAGGTGAGGGTATACGATTAAGATAATTAAAAAATGTGTTATATCAAATGTGCATTTGTGCAAAAGAAATGGAAAGTTTATAAATGTGCATTATCAGGGTACATTTAGCCAAGTTAGATAGCATGTGCGGTGCACTTGGATAGAATATCTTTGCTAGAAAAAATAATAAATATTTCCCCCCAAATAGATGAACACTTAGAAAGAGTAGGGAAAAAACCATACAGCTTAAATATACACCAAAAACTTCAAACGATAGTTTAACTGACAATACTTAGAATGAAAATTAAAACCCAAAGAGAAATATAGATTAGTCCACTTATTTTAAGAGAATATTTAAGATGTGAATCACAGCAAGCAGGTATATAGTCTATGGCTGGCACACGGACTTACTGGGTTCTCCCGCTCAGAGGGAGGGCTCGAGATCAATGATCTCAATCGTTCCTCCACAGACGTTACAACGGATGGTCCCGGCTACAAACCAGGCAGACAAAATACTCACTAACTGATCACAAACAATCAATTCAAAGGTGCAAAGTTTTGTGGGTATTGTGCATTAATATTACACGGTACACATTTTATGTGAATGAAAATATCTCAATGTAGTATTGCATGTTTTTATTATATAAATCTAGTCCTTATGAAACATTTACATCAGAATGCAGTATATTTACTGGAATTATGAATTTAACTGTAACTTACAATTCCATTCTCTGTTTTCTTGTGTCTGGTGTACCTACCTGTGGTTTTTGTGATTCGTTGGACCAGGCATTGGACAGAGGTTTACTGGTGGGAACACTAGGTTTGACTGTCGTCTGCTGCCGAGGGCCTGCTCCCCGTGACAACTGAGCACTGTAGTTATTATGAGAGTACAACTGTCTCCTCTCTTCAGCTCCACGCTGGAAAACTCCGGCAGAACTCAGCTCAGTCATCGACTGTTACCAAAACAGAAAATGATCATTCTGTCTTTCATTAATCTTACAATTTAAAATTTAAAACATTTATAAAAATCAATGTATGCACCCAGGGGTGCATGAGCCGAGTTGCATGGGATACATTGTAAAGTCAGGAATGATGTGGAATATTTATAATTGTGAAGAACTAATTTCAGTTTTAAACTTTTCGAGTTACGTCCAGAAACCATATTTGTCTGAAGTTTTCAATCTATTTTCGGTCACTGTGACCTTGACCTTTTTTCTTTTTTCTCCAAAATCAATATGGGCCTTGCTTTGCTGGTATCCAACAATATATCCAAGTTTCATTTGATTCAAATTAAAAAATTTCGAGTTATCCTCCGGAAACCAAAATTTTGGGGATTTTTAAATTTATTTTCGGTCACTGTGACCTTGACCTTTGACCTATTTTCTCCAAAATTTATAGGGGTCTTCTTTACCTGGTACATAACAATATCTTTAAGTATGATTTAATTCGGATTTAAACTTTCTGAATTATCATCCGAAAACCAAATATTTCTGAAATTTTCATTCTATATTCGGTCACTGTGACCTTGACCTTTTTTCTCCAAAATCAATATGGGCCTTGCTTTCCTGGTATCCAACAATATATCCACTAATTTACTTAGAATTCTCCTCGAGTGTGCAGTATCTACTTACAATATACGAGTTGGACTGAGAATGTACAGGTATGGAATTTGACCTTTGACCTGTTTTCTCCAAAATCAATAGGGGTCTTCTTTACCTGGTACATAACAATATCTTTAAGTATGATTTAATTCGGATTTAAACTTTCTGAATTATCATCCGGAAACCAAATTTTTCTGAAATTTTCATTCTATATTCGGTCACTGTGACCTTGACCTTTGACCTTTTTTCTCCAAAATCAATAAGGGTCTTCCTTACCTGGTACCCAACAATATATCAGAGTTTCATTTGATTCGGATTTAAACTTTCTGAGTTATCATCCGGAAACCAAATTTTTCTGAAATTTTCATTCTATATTCGGTCACTGTGACCTTGAACTTTGACCTTTTTCTCCAAAATCAATAGGGGTCTTTCTTACCTGGTACCCAACAATATATCAAAGTTTCATTTGATTAGATTGTAAACTTTTTTAGTTATCATCCGGAAACCAATTGTTGACGCCAAACCACCCACCCGCCAACCCGCCCGCATCACCAAACCAATACCCGAGTTCAACTTCATTGCAACTCGGCTAATAAATGGAAAGTCTCCATCTATGGGGGATAACTCACAATTAATGGCTGGGGAGGAACAGACTGAGGACGTGGAACTGTTTCCTCCTTCCTGAGGATTCCTGGGATGAGGTCATCAGATGGATGGGTAGAGGTTCTCCTCTGAGAAGTCATTGGGTAATCTGTGAACAAGAACAACAGCCATGGCCTTGTCAATAGAACAAAATCTACTTCATCCTCAAAAACAAGATCAGGAAAGACATTTAAACTTTTGCATTTTTTACTTTGTTCACGATTTGTGAGGAATGCATAAGCAGAAGAATTCTTTGACATAAGATAGCATTAATCTTCTCTGTAAAATATCTTACCACTGACTCCCAGAGGGGGCTCCCTCATTCCACCTGGAAGAGTTATTGCCCCTGGCATTTTGGGGGCTGCTACATTTTTACTTCCCCTTGACACTGTACTTGTCTTCGTTTTGCTTTCCTTGTCCGACTAAAAATGAAAAACCCTCAACATTATTACACCCAAAAGGATGCATGCCTCGGAAGAACGAAAATCAATACAGGTATACAAAGGATATAATGTTACATAGATAATTGCCCCATCTCAATACAATCAGTGAGCTATCTTTGACAAAAATCATTCAACATTTTATCCCAATAATACAGCCTCCAAATCATGCATTTTTAAAAACTTTTTAAAAAAAATGCTTAATAGCAGTTGCATTTTTTATTAAAAATTTGTGTATATAATTAGCTTCCCTTCAGTCAATAAACCTGTTCATCCAAATCGGCCAATTTGTATCTGGCATCATCTGCCAGTAGAGTGACCGTTTCTAAGCAACCAAATACAATTACCTCAACTTTTCTCTTGATATTTCCAATGAGGAGCAGAGTAGACTTCAAATTTCCATCAGCAATATCTGAAATATAAATATCAAAGTAAATATTTAGTACATTTTATTCATGTGCAACCAATGTTACTGAACCCATAGCTGAGTCACTGAAGCAACATTGACATCAGTTTGACACATAGAATTTTACAGAACACAAATATTTGGCAAGCATTTACAAAATACTGATAATTTGTTATTGGAAAATGTCATTTTAAATGCCACAATATGTTCGTTACACTTTAGCTAGTGAACCAGAACAGAAGAATCTATCCATTTTATCTTTATAAGTACATGTGCTTATACATGTATTAACATTCATCAATATACAAAAGGCTTTAAAATCACATAATTTATGTAAATGTTACTAAGTAAATTACATTCCAACAAATTTTTGTTCAATATTTTAAAGCATCAAGGGAAAGAACATAATAAATCTATTACATGTATATGCACATGTATTAGTAACAGATTAATTTACGGTCTTAGACTAAAAGAACCTGATAAAAATATCTATATGCAATGTATTTACCTTCAGCATCAATGGCAGTAAGGTCGACTCCAGATGACTTGAGGTGACTCAGGCAGACTTGTAAGTTGTCGACTCGGTCCTGCCTCGAGTTTATGTCTGTGTCAACCTCCTCTGAGAATTTGCCACCTGAAAGCAACAACTGAACTAGGTGAGCTTCGAAAACAAAGACGTTTTCCTTAAATTTTGGCACACAGGTTAAGATCAATGATCAATAGAGATAATCCTTCTGAAATCAAAACAGCAATGTTTAAAAGTCACCTGAATTTAAGTAAGACTACCATTCCCTAGAACAAAAGCCTCCTGCATGCCCCAGGTGTGATTATCAGGGCTGTCTGATTTTACAATGTACAAGACTAAAAATAGTGAATATCTTCAACAATAAAATCCTGGATCCCTACACAATGAATATGGCTGAAATTGTCATTATATTGACATAACACTGTAAATGCTTTTACACCATGGGCCCATACATTATCAAAATATAGAAATGATTTGAAAATACTCTACTACAAACAACCGATAAACTGACAAACAGTCAGCAAACACTGCACTCTAAATGCTGCGATTACAGCCAGCTTTGTTGACTTTTGAAATTAAATGTATGCACAAAACTTCAATGTTAAAAAATGTTACAGTGATGGATAATTTAACTCTAAACAGCCACAAATTAATATATCTCATGAAATTATTTCCCTCTTCTCAATAAATGTCTCATTTCTTATCCCAGCAGATAAAATTTTAAAAGAAAATATTTAATAATCAAATATTGGAATGATACAATTTCTCAATCTAATGTATGATGGAATTTCATTCAAATTTTTTATCAGCCCAAGGCTAATTTTTCTATGCAGTATTCTACATTTTAAACAAAATATCAATATAAAATAAAAAGCATTCCATGGGTAAGTACCATGATCAATTTCAATTAAAAGTCGACAAATATCCAGTCCACAGAGACACTTTTAAAGTTTGCAGCAATCACTTAAATTACCACAGTGCACAACATATAACCTTGATTAATACTTTCATTACTTGGTGTCTCCACGTCTTATAACTCTCCTGTCTGACCGAGGCATATATCCATTCTCTACATCTATCAACTGTCTCATTTAATACAACAACTTGTCATTACTAATTTATAGTCTAGCTGGGAATTACCCAAGTCTGCTCCATGCAGTTATTATTTTTCCCTTCAGTAGATATTGCTAGTAATTAAATTTTGCTGACCAGGCATCATTAATTAATTATCAATACAGAATACTTGGAACACCTGTGATTTTTTGTTGTTGTTGTAAGCAGTTTGTTCCTGCTTTTGTCTTACACAGGTGTGTTTATCAGAGAACAAGGTCTCCGTGGTTTGGATGAGGATAAAGAAGAACCGTGTGTCACCTCATACACCAGCTACCTGGAGGTTTTTTCATTTCCCCCCAAAATTCCCTGATCCATGAGACCACAGGGTGAAAAGGTTAATCATTCACAAGGTTACAGCCACTCTAAACGCAACATTGTGGGAGTCAACACTTACAAGAAACTTAAATGTTTCATAAAAGACAGAAGCCTGTCACGAACCCAATATATCATATTTCTCGATACAATCTATCTAGATCGGTTACTGATATTTATCAAGCACGGAGTTCAAATTGCCTTTCAATTTTAAATTTCAAAATGTCTAATAATTGAAGTAAATGCCTCCTTTTTTGGAAATTTCAGGGGTGTTTTTTTGCTTGGTTCAAACTCCCAGAAAATGTTCTAATTGGCAGATTAGTTAACAGAGACTTTCCCAGTAACCTTAGGCCTAGACCCATGCAGGGTTATCTATCACAGAACAGCTTGGGTGGCACTCAGTCAGACACTTAGCAAACTTTTAGTGCTGTTACACTACAGATACTGCTTATTATCATAAAAGCAATTTGAACTCATGTATTGAACTGATGTCTTAAATAAATTGTTAGCAGGGAAGGGGAGGAACCATATGAAACAGTATGATGCATACAAGAAACTTGTTGGAGAATAACCCCTAGAGGTCAAGAGATTTTCCAATAATAATGGGGGTGGGGTCATTCGTTCATTCTTCAACAATTCTGACAACAAAGTGATTGTTTCTATTCTTAGACAAACAAGAGGCCCATGGGCCACATTGCTCACCTGAGTCACTCTAGCCCATATCTGAAGACTTTCCATATATATTTACATGTAAAACCTTGGTCCATATTGTGGCCCCAACCTACCCCTGGAGGCCATGATTTTTACAAACTTGAATCTGCACTATGTCAGGAAGCTTTCATGTAAATGTCAGCTCCTCTGGCTTGGTGGTTCTTGAGAAGAATATTTTTAAATGACCCACCCTAATTTTGCATTTTTGTGATTATCTCCCATTTGAAGGGGGTATATGGCCCTTCATTTGAACAAACTTAAAAGTCCTTCACCCAAGGATGCTTTGTGCCAAGTTTGGTTGAAATTAACCCAGTGGTTCTGGAGAAGAAGATGGAAATGTGAAAAGCTCACTTGAGCCTTTGGCTCAGGTGAGCTAATAAAAATGATGTTTGTAACAAGTACGAAGTACAGTTACTTTTCAGGAGATGTACAGTCATTCCACATGATGTCAAGGTATAAATTCTCCAATAAACTCTTTGACACAACAATAGTTTAGTGATGTCATGGGGTTTATTGGAAATTTTATAATGACAGACTGTTGTAGAATTTACTGTTATACTTCTGAAAAGCATCCAACGAAATATCTATTTAATTTGTAAACAAATTAACTCTAAACCTATAAAATATCATACAAAATGTCAGAGATAAAAATAAAATTGAAAGATTTGCATTTGTTAAAATAAAAGAGTACCATGCAGCTATACTTACAGGTTTTTTCAGCTAGTTTCACTAGTGTGACACCATCCCCTACACATTTTCTTAGATCCACCACAGGTTCAGAACCCAAATCCTTCAGAATATTATTTAACCATGTTGTCAGAGTCTACAACATAAATATTCATTGCATAAAATATATATAACTGTAGTTCAAATACTATTAAGATAAAGCTTCTTTGTAGTGAGAAGATTGACTGTTTTCCAGATAATAGATGAACTATTAGTGCTACCAAGCCTTTTATCTAAGAAAATTGTCAGAGTTCTTCTATTGAGTTTAGATGTAGGGCATTAATGATTTATAAATATGGGCATCAATGCACAATAAAATGTTTAAAAAGGTCCCATCTGGATTTAAGGACTCTCAAAATGTAGCATACCTAAAATATATATTGCTGCATATCTGAACTTCTGAAGTTAACGTTTTACACACAAATTTTCATTCTTTCTGTCTTGAAAATTAATTTTTTTTAAAAGACTTTTAAATACTCATACATGTACAGTCCTTGTAATGAAAAAATAAGTGGAAAGAAATGTCAAAATCAGTGTCACTACAATCCTTCCTTACCGAGCCCCGGAGTACCTGCCCTGTACCGAGAACAGAGACAATAGGGCGTGGTTTGTGACGATGTGTTAAAATCTGAGAGTGCCCATTTTATTTGTGGAAAAGGAATAGCCAACCTAGATCAAGGTCTGCCACTCTCTGTGACCTTCACACATAACCTTGAGTCTGAGTCAAGACACACTTTCTCGTTAAAAGCACCCTTTTATGTCAAGTATGAGCAACCCCTATATTACAAAACTACCACAAGGGCATGAATTTTATTGACCCAATCCCTTTGGTCTTGAGTGATTCTTGACCGTCCTTAATGGTTCAAGATCATGACACTGTACCCTGGATCCTAGGGGTCGTTCCATTGAAACATATGGGGTACCCAGGGAAGGCAGTTTTTAACAAATCTATGGGTGGTTCACACTGGTGAGATATTGATTCTATGGTGGGTGGTTTTTGCACAAAAATTGCTTCTATATGGATGCATGGTTATTTTACCAAAACATATAATCTGTGAGTGTGAGAAAATAATCAGAGGAACATACGATTGACAGAGGCAATCTTGACGTTCTGTAAATTATGCTTGAAAGAGAACTGCATATATTGAATACTGAAATAAAGTTGATATCAAGATCAAAAAGTTATTTGTGCTGTATGATGAGAAAATCTGATTTTGGAATATTTCAAATTAAATTCTACTTTCCGAATAAATCAATTTGCTTCTATAGGTGCCGCCTATAAAGCTTCATTATTTGCCTCTAATTGGGTAGATTGGAGTGTACCAAAATCACTTCAATGGGTGGTCATCCTAATTTTCAAGTGTGAACACCCCCCCCCCCTCCCCGTCCCATGTATGTTTTACTGGAACAGCCCTAAGTAATAATTCTCTCCATGATATAAAGTTTTTTGGCTAAAACCCCAAACTGGGATAAACATGGAGACAGAACATTATCTGCTTGCAGTGAGTTTATTAACATACAATACACGCTTTGTTGAATTCTGTTAGAGTGGACATTTTCCAGTGCAATCCAAAAATCATGTGTTGGTTTGGTTTATAGTTGTTTTTCCATTTTTAGATCTATTTGTAATATCAAAGAGATTTTGTTTAAACGACAAATCAAAGAGTTTAAGAGAGTCTTAGTGAAGAGACTAAGAGTTTTTACACACCTGCATTCTTTACTCTACCAACACAATTCAAGGATATAATCACTCCAACATGTTGTTTGGACTCAAAATGAAATAACAACCAAAAGTCAAGAGAGTTTTAATTCCTATTGAAAACCCCACCGGTGTGAATGATTATAATAAAATTGACATAAATCTTTATTTGTCTGAATGATGTCACATTATTCTGTACAATACATCGATTCTCATTGTCAATATTACACCAGCATGTCACTTTACAGTGTGGTTTATTATTTACCTCCGCCTTGTACAATCAGATTTTCCATCAAGATAATGGATAGAGATATCTAACTGAAATCAGAGTTCTCTTCACCTCCCCCTGTTACATTATCCTGTCCTCTGATTCACTTTCTTCAATTTCATCTCAATAACAAAATTTTTTATTACTACTCTATCAAACAGGTGTGTACATTCTTCAGACACTGGAAAATCTGATTAGAAAAGTGAAATGAATTTCAATGTTCCACTATTGATTTTCTTTGTGTACACTTTTATTCAAACTTCAAAGGCTTATATTGCTATCAGATGTAGTCACTGAAAACTAAACAGTCCAGAAAATTAACTTAATATCCTCTAGAGTCGCCCCTCTTAAATTTATAAATGATATATAATATATAATGACTACATTCTGAAGAAAGTATATTTCACAACTTTGAAGTATACATGCAACTAATTTTCTGATCTACAAGTAGATGTTAGATTAATTTCAATGTTTTGAATGCTTTACTGCATCATTTAACAAATGTGATACCCTTGTTTACATTTTAAAGGTATGAATTTTCAGTTAAAATATGAAATAACAACTGCGGATGATGTTAACAATCAGCACATTATATTCCAACACAATGCCGTGTACACCTACCTATATATCAGAATAAATCCCAAGTATGTTCTAAAGCCCTAATATTATCGCCGTCTCAACAAATTATCAAACATTAATGAATCCACATATGACATGTATATCACTAAAATTTCCAAACTAATTTCACCCGACTCTTGGCTGTCACTTTCCCTTTACACACAGTAATCTTTGACAAAGGCGGACTGTGGCAGCTTTTTCTGTGTAGTGAAGACAGTTCCTGTGTACCGATTATGGATTTAAATATGTGGCGTGTCTACACACGACCCATCAGTCAGGCACTGCAAACACTACCATACCCTAATGTAAATGGCTTGACAGATTTAAATAGCTGTGGATATGTTCCAATACTTAAATGAATACTGATTTATAAGCAGGGACCTGAATACAACACCACTATTGTCTGGAATTACCCTGAATTAGTGAGTTGCCTCAAATCAAAGCCTGACTAATCATTCCATCTACCAAGGCAATACAAGCAAGCATCTCAAATTCACAGTTCCACACAAAAAACGCTGAATGTTTCTTAAAAGTATATTAAAATAGCACAGACATCTTATGTTCTTATTGATTTTGGTGGACAAAAGAATTTGCGATTTTAGTGTTTGAGAGGAATAATTGGTCTCTGTTTCTGCATTCTGTTGTATATGGGAATATTACAGGTTGCGTGCGATCGTTTGCTTTTGTTTTGACTAAAACAAAAATATTTCTTTATCAGGAACATACATCAAAGGATTTTTGTATGGACTTCATACCATGTTCCCATACATAAATGCACAGTGAAAGATTAGTCATATTTTGACTATAACTTTTCAATAGTTTCAAATTCTTCAAATACTCTTCTATAAGCAACAACTGTAAGGTCTACCATTTAGCCATGCAGATAAAGTTTAATTCTAGATGTTCACACATATATGTATGCAAACAATTGCAGTCTTATTCTTGTAAAAACACATTTTAGTTTTTTACCTATAGCTTGGTGTTCTAATGTAATCTTTTACAGTCCCACCCTGACCCCGGGGACTATACAGTTTAGATTTTTACCTATAGCTTGGTGTTCTAATGTAATCTTTTACAGTCCCACCCTGACCCCGGGAACTGATTTGAAGGTACATAAGAAACCAACCACTGACATTACCAATGTGATTGCATGATTTGATGAACTGCGACAAACTTCAAGTAAGAACACAACAGCAGGATGCATACATATGTCGTCTTCAGAAAAAAATCTTTAACATTTTTCATTCATATTCCTTTGTAAAAATTTAGCATATTTCTGTTGATCAACTCCGTTAACCCCAGGGGACAAGATTTGAACTAAATTGAAACTCAACACTACATATACAGATGTAAATGTACTTTACAAGACTTGCGAAAGTCTAGCACCTGGTGAGACATGCTATTTCTATGAGGAACCATTTTGGTATTCACTGCCAGCAACAATTCAATTAAAAGAGAGCTTTAATTCAATAGTGGATATGTCGAATAGAAGACATCTCTTTTTTCAAAAATATTTATTCTCTCTAAAAGAATTATTGTGCACATCAATTGAATTAATATCATTAATTCAGTTGAAGAGGACAATAACTGAAGCCTTGTGTCCATTAATTGAATGTTATTGCACACTGAATTCATGCATGCAAAAATTCAATCAAAGATAACAATAATTCAGATATGCATGTGTGCATTAATTGAATTGATGTGCACATTAATTGAATCATATTGCTCTCTTCAAGTGAATTATAGTGTACATCAATTCAGCAGAATAATTAATGCTATCAACAATTCAATCAATATGCGAAATAATTTAGATTTAAAAATATCGTTAATTACTTGAAGAGATCTTTAAATGATTTGTTGCATGCATCAAATGAATTGATGATATCTTTCAATAACTAAAGACATTTTCAATAATTTAGCACTCCATAGATATTACCATATTCAATTTGTATACATGTAGATGATGTCACCATCTGATCACTGAGATGATATAATTGAATAAATGGCAATAAATACCAAAACTGCACCTCATATATTTATCAGTGGCGGATTTAAAGGGGGGGGGGAGCCGGAGCCTGCCCCCACCCCCTAAAATTTTCAAATTTAAGGTAAACCGTGGTCTCTTGTTTAGATAAATGTAAACGATAAAAGAAGCAATAATTTCTTCCACTCTCGAAAAAATAAATCACCAAATCTTTCATTTATTGAATTAATTTTATTGGGAATGCACACATTTTGTCCAAAACTCCTTGAAATTTGCATCATTTTATTAATTTCACCTTATCAAAAATGATAGAAAATAGTAAAAATGACTACATAAGAGACATATTTCAAGCCCTTTAAAATCCAGGCGTTTCCCCTGCCTCATAAAGTTGCCGCCCCCCCCCCCCCCCCCTCCACCTCAATTCCTGGATCCGTCCCTGTTCATATTACTCTTCCTTGATTTTTTGATACCGATAGATATGAAAAATTTGAAGGGATGATATAACTATATATATGGCAATAAATACCAAAACTGCACCTCATATATTTACTTCTGTTTGGTTTTTTAAATAAATAATCACCATAGATTGGTTGACGAGCACCGAGTATCGAATACAGCCTACACAAGTTTATCAACTTTTGATACGAGGATCGTATCCAGTAAAATCCTTTTTCTGACTATTGACTTATCTGTAACCTATATAGAAAAATAAATTGTAATCTGTACTTCAAAAAAAGATTTAGTTGTTGCTGAGTTACCGAAGTGAGTAAGTTTCAGTACGTCCAATCTCCTGTTAACCGGAACAATTACCAATAGACATAAAATCAGAAAGTGGTCTCGACAGTTCCGATTTTACTCCCAATTCATGCCAACTACATGTATTAATTCAATAGTCCAACAGTATATATATGCTTGTACAGTCCCATAAAGTACAAAAATTCTAAAAAGTATCCTTGGTCCATTCGATTCCGGGGGAGGGGGGTGGGGCAGAATATTCAGTTTCAAATACTGTACATCGAATATCTAAATTTCGCTTAAAGGGACTGGTTCACGATTTTTGATAAAAATATTTTTCATTTTTGATGTTAAACATTAAAAATATAACTCATTTTATGTTGACAGCCAAAATTTTGACCTTCTGAATGCAAGAATAAAAGCAATATTTTAGCCTTAAATCTGTGTTATGTAAACAAAGATTCGAGTCTTTTTATGTAAACAAACAAACAAGTGAAATATTGATTTTGTAATATAGTACATCTTAATTTTGCATAGTCACAAATTTTAACTTTCAGATAACACATTTTACCCCAACAATGCTTGAAATGTGAAAGATATAATAAACTTAGATCGATATCCATTTCTTTTGAAAATTTCGTAAACAATTGCATACCACAATCTTTGTTTACAAAACAAATGATAAACTCTATAAAATGAGCTTCTGTGATAATGTAACACCTTAATTTTCATGTGAAATCTTTCAAAACACATTAGACAGTAGATTTTGATCATTAAAAATTAAAAAACAAAATTTTGGGGGAAATCATGAATATTAAATCGTTAAAACGGTATAATTAGCTTGTTATAACGGGATATTAAATCGTTAAAACGAGATAATTAGCTTGTTATAACGGGATATTAAATCGTTAAAACGAGATAATTAGCTTGTTATAACGGGATATTAAATCGTTAAAACGAGATAATTAGCTTGTTATAACGGGATATTAAATCGTTAAAACGAGATAATTAGCTTGTTATAATGGGATATTAAATCGTTAAAACGAGATAATTAGCTTACTCTAACGCGATATAAAAATTAGTTAACTCGTTAGATAACGAGATAATTCGCTGGTTACCACGAGATTCGATTTAACTCTCGGAATCGTTTCTGGGCATTCTCTAGTTCATGTAATATAATATTAGGTTTAAAACAAGTTGTAGCTATACGGTACAATCAAGAAGTCATCAGTGGAAAAAAAATGGAACTTTTTATGCATAAAATCAAGCTGCTGTACGTAAGATTGGTCGGCCCACATTTCCAGTTAATTGATGAAGTACTTGTAGAAATAATTTTCTGTGACAGACAGATATCTGCCTGCTACCTATTCTCTTTATACCCCCATCACACTACGACCATGTAAAAATTGATGATCGTAGTGCGATCGGGTACGTCGTAGTAAGGTTGTAGTAAGAACGTAGTAAGGTCTTTGTGGTCGTGATGGTCGTGGAGCAACTTTGAACATGCTCAAGACAAACGTAGTGCGGTCGTGGTCAAATTTGATCGTAGTGGAAGCGTAGTAAGGACGTACTAAGGTCGTATTTAGATCGACATGGTCGTAGTAGCATCGTAATGGGATCGTGATGCAGAAGAAAACGACTGCACTGCGATTCCACTACGCTCTCTAAACGACCATCCCGTTTTCACTACACGATCACGGCACGTCCATACTATGTTGTTGAAGACTGTAGTACGTTTTCTACCAAGCTCATCCCGTCCTTAATACGTCCTCACTACGATTTCACTGCGCGCAAGCCACCACCGAATCACGTTCTGTTCTCCCCCACACAGTGACACTGGTATAAAAACTGAACTTTGGAATCATGGAAAGGCCAAACCAAGAAATATTGATGGAGATGTTGATGCATATTCAGTATATGGCACTTAACGACCAAGCTGCTATATTGTTACTTAGGCGAAGGAGGAGGAGGAGAATCGTAAGGCAGCGTAGATATTGCTGGGTACGACCTTGGCGGCATGCTTTTACAATGGAAGTATTGGTACAAATGGATGACAAGAAGGTTCTGAGCTGTATTTATACTGAATCTGGATCTGATTCAGCTGCTGCAAAGCGTGGCGACAGCGGCGCGGAAACGTGGTAGAACCGTAGTAAGGTCGTGGTAGAATCATAGTAAGATCGTGGTACCACAGGGGCTAAGTCCGTTTTGACCCGAAACTCATTGTAACCATATATATAGATATTTATGGTTACAATGAGTTTCGGGTCAAAACGGGCTTAGCCCCTGTGCGTGGTACAATCGTGGCAGAAGTGTAGGAAACTCGTGTTGCAGTCGTGGGAGTCGTGGTGAGAGCGTAGTTAGAACGTGATGGACGTAGTGGGAGCGTAGTAAGAAAGTGAGAACGTGGTGAAATCGTAACAAGGCCGTAGTTTAATCGTAGTGGAGTCGTGATAAGAGCGTAGTGAGGACGCAGTAACATCGTGAAGACAGACAAAATTACAAATTCATGCCGTTCGCACTACGATCTCACCACGATCTAAAAAAAATTATATAACGTAGTGAGGTCGTGATGGTCGTGATGTAGTGTGACAGGGCCAGAAGTCGAGAGGCATTTAGCCTTCATCGACGAAGGCTATATGTGCCTTTCGACTTCTCTAAAGAGAATACCTGCTACCTGGAATATCACATCATTTGTAGGTGGATTGCATCTAGGCTGGCTGAATTTTACTCTCAGATATCGATTTAGCTATAATACTTTGATAAACCATTGATGTTCAATTCGACTAGTTATCATATAACTATAGATAAAAATTGCATAATTCTTGACACCAGAAATTCAGTCGTATTGTTCAATACAAAAATCGCTACTTATTAATTTGATGAACTTTCTTTTCTTGTCATGTTTATGACGGCTAATATTTTTACATAATAGTCATCGTAAAATAATCGTCTATATTGAAGTTCCACTTTTGGTGAATTGAATAATTTCTCATCGTTATTTTGAATTTGAAACAATAGACACTTTAACGTTTCCATAGATGCTTAATCGTTATAACAATATAAATAACTCATTATAACGAGATAACTATAACGAGATAACAATAATTCGTTATAACGAGATAACTATAATTCATTATAACGAGATATCTATATTTCGTTATAACGAGCCCCATGGGGATCCGGGTTAGAATAGGTCCTTGATACCCCTTGCTTGTCGTTAAAGGCGACTAAATGGGGCGTTCCTTCGGATGAGACCGCATTAACCGAGGCCCCATGTCACAGCAAGTGTGGCACGATGAAGATCCCTCCCTGCTCAAAGGCCGTAAGTGCTGAGCAAGGCCTAAATTTTGCAGTCCTTCGCCGGCAATGGTGACGTCTCCATATGAGTGAAATATTCTCAAGAGGGACGTTAACAATATTCAATCAATCAATCGTTATAACGAGATAACTATAATTCTTTATAACGAGATAACTACATGTATAACTCGTTATAACGAGATAACTATAACTCGTTATAACGAGATAACAATAATTCGGTATAACGCGATAACAATAATTCGTTATAACGAGATAACAATAATTCGTTATAACGAGATAACAATAATTCGGTATAACGCGATTACAATAATTCGTTATAACGAGATAACAAACTAATTTTAACAAGATAATAATCCACTCTAACGAAATGCTTAATCGTTATCAGGATATACTAACCGATTATTACGAAATAATAAACTCGTAACGACAAGATACTAACTCGTTGTATTGAAATGATAACTCTTAACGAGATACTATTTAATAATGAGGAGATTCGTTTTAACGAGGTTTTTATTTCTTGTTCGAAATGAGCCCATCCATACTTTAAACTGATTCTGTCTCCTTTTTGATGATCGTATATGTAGTGACTTCTACAATGAGTTAGGGGCGTGCCTACCAATGGCTCTGAAACCACCTAAAAGGTCCCGAACAAGTACAGTGCAGCTCCCTGATGTGGTAACTCCCACCCCACTTCCCGAATCTCTTAGGAAATAGGACAATCAAAGCTCCCTCCCTCTCTCCCTCTGTGTGTGTGTGTGTGTGTGTGTGTGTGTGTGTGTGTGTGTGTGTGTGTGTGTGCGAGTGTGTGTGTGCGAGTGTGAGTGTGTGTGTGCGAGTGTGTGTGTGTGCGTATGTGTGAGCACATATGTGTGAAGCGTTAAAGTACATGTAAAAAAAACACAATCACACACACCCCGATAGCATGCATTTGAAACATCGTTTGATAACAAGTCTGGGGGTTGGGGAGGGGGGGGGGCTCGTCCCCCGACTCGTACGGCCTTTTGGAAAATGACCCAATGTTTCAGGACTTGGGATATTAAACGACTGATATTATGTATTTGGTGCCTCTAACACACATCACCTTTATTGATCTGATACTTTTTTCACCTCGCTTTATCAACTGGAATAAAATTAGTTTTGTCACCTCTATCAAAGCAATGAATGCTATGTAACTCTCTGACGAATACATATATTTTAAATCCCCTAGCTGGCATCAATAGTTAGTAAGAATTTACAAATTCCTCCAATCCCTCAAGTTTTTATTTTTATATCCATCATGTAATGGTCTCGTAACGGTAAACAGGACACAGCTTAGACACCCGCCAACATTGTTAACATTGTTATGACCTAATTTAGTATATTATGTGATAGGTATGCGGACCCACAGGGGAATGAGTATCGTTCTTTGATCTGATTAGCATACAAATGACATGTAAAACAAAAGAAAGTGGCACACCCTTTGCCTTATTGTTTCAGTAATTCGGTCGATTTTTTTTAAATGACTGAAAATGTTTCAAAGTTTATATCCCCCCCCCCCCCCCCATTAGACTAATTTTTATTATTTTAATGTCATTTCACTTACTTCGCATTCTTTCAGCGCCCACTCTCCTGCAACGGTCATTCGAACTGGTGTTCTGTTATATCGTGGCCTAGTGGGAGTAGAAGACTGTCCAATTCTAGAAATAACTCCCCCATTCACTGTCCTATTCTCTACACTACCCTGGTCCCTGGTCGCTGGACCGCGCAGTATGCCCCTGGGTGGTGACTTTGGACGCATATCACCATCACTCTCCGATGTTCCGTTCTGCGGGGGTGATATTGCACTAAAGGTGTTTTCCCCAGACCAAGCGATTCTGTTTCGGTCCGGACCCAGCCTCTGAAGAATGGCGTCATCCTCGCTGGAATCGCTCGGTTCGGGGATCCTAGGTAAGGTGGGTACACTTCTTGACAGCTTTTTAATTAAGCTCGGCATGTTGCTGGGTGCATGACCAGTTACTGTGTAGGTAGGAAGTAAACGTATTTTTGTCCAGTGTAGAAAATATCATTATTCGATCCGCCACTCGTAAAAATTACTTTTGTCATTTACATCACTGACACAATTTTATTTGTCTATACCAGGAACCACAGTCGATATTTATTTAATGAATGGACCGATTCATCCATTAAGGATACTAACTGACATATGTCGAAGCATTAAAAAGCCAATTTTACTCAACAAATCTGAACACAATAAAATATTTGTATTTGACACACACAAAAGCCGCTGAAATTGGATGCGTTCCATTTAAACAGGTAGATGAAAACAAACGCAGAGGTGCGAAATCCTTTGGCGGTTCCTGTGAAGGAAATCAGCGTTTTGTACTATCCATTGTCCGGGAAATAAGTAAATGCTTCAAGTCTCCGTTGACTGGCCACTCTTCGTGTGCTCGACAAACACTAAGTTCGGCTCCTGGCGCCGCTTTCTTGCGCCTCACTGACACACATATAGCGTTCTCCCAGTTGCAGCCGAGCGCTTCTTTGTTTTACTTTGATTACAGAATTGGACCAAAAACGTAAAGTTATTGATTAAAGGAAAAAAGATCCAGTGACGCAGAATCGAAACAGCTTAACACACCTTTTGAAATATTTTGAATATATTCCATTCCTTACACTGGGAGGTGACGGTAGCTAATATTCCATAACACAAACCTATTGTTTACAATCCGTGATTGAGAATTCTATTATCTTGGTCTCCGTCAATCAAGATCGGTATTTCACTGGCCTCAAGAAACAAAATTAAAGTCTATTGCCATAAATAAGATAAACACACAGTTTGTTCTGGTCATTGAGGACCGTCTATAAGTATCAAGCGTAATGTCCTATACAAATAAAACAGAACTTAATTTAGAGAAGATTCATTGATACGAGAATGGGAGGGGGATCGATAGCTCGAACCTGGGTGGACGGACCGCGCAGGTGTTTCACCTGAAATCAATTATATGCCTTGCGTTAAATAGAGAGCAACACGCATGTTGCACAACAATGAGTAAAGACGAAAGCCAGTATGGTTTACTCGTAATTATATCCTCTGTATCGAAACAAACTCCGAGTGTTCAGGCAAAAGATTGTGTTATATAAGAGTTTGTAGCCGATGTATCTTCGTTATGTCACGAAACACAAGTAACTATCCTAAGGAAATCGTCTCACAAACACGCATTTCTCTTTTGTCAAAGTGAAATAAATTTCCAGACAGCGTGTATATATATGATGGTTTTATGTTAATTCTGAGACCGGGTGGTATACCCGTTTTATCGGTATCACGTGACCAGATTAACAGATGGTTACGCGAAGAGTGCCGATTACATAACGACACCGCCAGGTAAGAAATAATGCAGAGAGATTAAGCAGTCTAACCATGTGGGATAACTTTCACTGAGTGCCCATTGATTTATGGCCAGCTTCTCGAAATTGCACCCGGAGGAAGCATCAGACAAAGAATGTAAAATCAATAGCGTCCTGTTTATTTTAATCATTGACTTGGGAGGAATAGGGGCGAACATTTTATAGTTTATGATTAGATGCTCTAGGATAAACCAGTTAATTAAATATAATAACATATGTAGCGGTCAGCGGTTAACTCTGGTTATCTTTTAAGACAAAGTACCTGAACGCACTCCAGAGGCATGCGCCGACCAAGATGACATCTCAGTGGTATAGCCAATCCTGGTGCAACGTATCACTGTTCTTGGCACACTGCTTTTGACTACGGATAACTCCGTTTACCTGATCAGGATATAGGGTTCACGGCGGGTGTGACCGGTCGACAGGGGATGCTTACTCCTCCTAGGTACCTGATCCCACCTCTGGTGTGTCCAGGGGTCCGTGTTTGCCCAACTATTTATTTTGTATTGCTTATAGGAGTCATGAGATTAATTCTAACTGTATTGATTCGTTATCTTCACCTTTCATCAGTCGGACGGTTATTCCGCCGGTAACAGAGATCCTTTAGGAAGACTGAGTTGACCAAAAACCAATATGATTGGCAGTACTATCGAGCCATACAGAAGTCATGTGAAGCAGAGTGTAGGCAGGTCTTTAACAATAAGAGAAACAACAAGCTGTTTACCTTGGTTAAGGATCGGAAGTGTGACAGCAGTGGTATCTCACCACTCAAGAAGGATGGAATTCCTAGACCTGACCCAAAGGAAAAGGCGGAAATGCTGAACAACCAGGTTTCTTCTGTTTTCACTAAAGAGGATGGTTCAGCATTTCCTGACCTTGGTCCAAGCACCATTCCAGACATGTCAAATACATGTATATCCATCAAGCAAGAGGGTATTAGGAAAGTAAGTACTATCCAAGCTGAATCCGCATAAGACAAGTGGTCCTGACGAACTGCCCACCCGCTTACTCAGGGAAATGGCCAATGAAATCACACCCGCACATACAATTGTCTTCCAGGCCTCAATACACCAAGACAGAACCCCAACAGACTGGAATAACTATAACACCAATTTTCAAGAAGGAAACAAGAGTAAACAGTACAACTATCGCCCAGTGTCTTTAACTTCAGTAAACTGCAAAGTGATATCTGTTATAGACAGCTCCATCATGCGGTTCTTCCACCGGCATAACATCTTATCTGATATGCAGCATGGATTCTGCAAATCACGATCCTGCCAATCTCAACTTATCCTCACCACCCAAGACCTGGCGAAGGAGCTAGACAACAATATCCAAATTGATGCTGTGCTCCTCGACTTCTCCAAGGCATTTGACCAGCAGCTGGCGAAAAAAAAAAACTACACCACTACGGAATCCGAGGCCCAGCTATATCTTGGATAGAATCATTCCTAAGCAAATGAACCCAGCGTGTTGCTGTGGAAGTAGTGATGTCAGAATCAGCACCAGTAACCTCTAGAGTACCCCAGGGGACTGTGCTAGGTCCATTGCTATTTCTTGTGTATATCAACGACCTACATGCACAAGTGAAGTCAAAAGCTTGTGTCTTTGCAGACGTCTGCCTCTTGTATCGGAAGATTAGCAGTCCAGAAACAGCAGTGTTACAATGGGACCCAGACAGCCTCCAAGAATGGGAAAGAAATTGGTTGATGGCATTCAACCCTAACAAATGCAGAGTCATTCGCATTACACGGAAAGGGAAAATCACCATGGGAAACTACATTATCCACAACCAGGTCTTGAATATGACCAGCAAAGCCAAGTACCTGGGTGTAACTATTACCAACAACC
This sequence comes from Ostrea edulis, assembly GCF_947568905.1. NCBI lineage: Eukaryota > Metazoa > Mollusca > Bivalvia > Ostreida > Ostreidae > Ostrea > Ostrea edulis. The sequence continues at coordinate 68,018,564 of NC_079168.1, read as the reverse complement.
TTAGCTGGAATCACCACATAAACCAGGTGTGCATGTGTAAGAAGGCAAACACCGCCACAGCCTTTCTCCGGAGGAATCTTCCATCCTGTCCCCGGAAAATCAAGGAGACGTGCTACACACCAATGGTCAGACCTCAAGTGGAATATGCCAGTACTGTGTGGGATCCATATACCTACTGCAACATCAATTAACTGGAGAGTGTACAGCGCAGGGCTACAAGATATGTGCTGGCCGACTAACAGACCACTACCAGTGTCACATCTATGATTCAGCAGCTGGGATGGTAATCATTACAACAACGCAGACAAGCACCAAAAGCATTGTTAATGTATAAGACCTTGCACTCCCTGGTAGCCATTCCGTCTTCTCCTTTCCTCCATCCCGTTGGTGCTGCTATTAGAGGCCATCAACATCGACTGGAGATCCCTTATGCCAGAACAGACACATTTAATGGATCTTTTTTTCCATCTGGGGTCCGCCTGTGGAACTCATTATTACCTAGTGTCACAGGAGCCCAGTCCCCTGACTGAATTGTTCAAGTCAGGGTTGGCAAAGATTAGTAAACATTAAGTTTTTAAATTGTAAATGAAGACTCTCCCCTGCGCATGTATCCCTTTTAACATTAGCAAGTGCGACGACGCCCACAAGGCCTTGCACTTTAAAAGAAAAAGAAGCGGGAATCGATCGCTGGTGGCCAGATAGCTCAGTTGTTAGTTGAAAAGAGATTTGGGGGTTCGGGTTCAAATACCGGTCTGGTTCGTTGTATTTTCTCCCCTCCTGTTACAATGCAGAGGTCCCGGGTTAATTTCTCCTTTCCTATGTTACATTTGGTGCCGTAGACCAGCCCTTGAAACTGACAGGTGAAAATGCCTGGCAGGGGATAAAGATCAGTTGGTAGAGCACCTGACTAGTGATTCAGGGGGCCCAGGTTCGAATCCTGGTCCGGTCCGTTGCATTTTCTCCCATCCTGTTACACATGCTATTATATATAAATGTTAAAGCCGTTTTCCTCCTCTTCAGATTTTGTCACGATACCTCTGTGTTAACCCTGGTTAATATTGGGTGGGTTACGAACTAATCCTGGATTTAGTGAATGGATGCACGCATTCCAATCACAGACAAGTACCACCTACTTAGTCTAAAGTACACGATATACTCAGTACTAATACTGAAGGTCGCGGTTATAACGTTACACACATCTTGCATGAGTGTCGTTCATTGAGGAAGATACCATCACTCAATCAGGATTTCCTGTAGCGACGTGGGAAGACAGCTAGGGGTCCTTACACAGAGCTACTTAGATACATAGTGTATATAATTATAAGTGTTTATAACGATCTCAATCATATTTATTTATTATCTGCAGTTGTCTACACACTGTTCACAATGCTGTTTCATGTTTTGCATTTTGATGTTCTGGTAAACCCGGTGGTAGGATTATGTTTCGTCCTGATGGTGTGCTTTTATGTTCTACAGAGAGTGCGGAGTCGTCTGCAATCTCTCCCGGGACCAACGCGATGGCCAATCGTTGGAAACATTCCGGACTTGGCATTCACGCGCCAAACCTATCGTCGTCTGCTAGAATTTCGGGAGCAGTATGGAGACATTGTCCAACTAAGACTAGGGCCCAATCTGACCATCGTTGCTGTTTTTGGACACACATACATTAACGAGTTGTTGGTGGAACACGGAGACAAGACCAAGTTTAGACCCAACTGGCTTCATTTACCCAAGAAGCTATTTCAGCAAACAGGTACGGTGCACCATTTCTCTTCACACACCCATGTTTTATCCCTAGCATTTCATCTCGGGACATTGGTGTTCTTTCTAGACTGCCAGATCGACTGAGAAAGATCAGATGCACCTTGGATGCTGCATTGTAATCGCTCATGGAACGATAAGATTCAGTCAGCAATAGGTCTTCACAATTCGCTCCCTAGCATTGATGAACAAGCCAAAACCAATAAACATGTAATTTGCAGTATAAGTTTGTAAATTTACTGTAGTTATAGTGCTAGCGTTCTTTGTGCATCTTTAGTCACCTTATGTACCGTAAGGATTTTCTTTTGTCCCGAGGAAGGGCAAGGTCGTCCGGACTCTCGAAAATTCGACAATCTAATTGTTCGTGTGTGTATAAAAACGGAAACCAACCACTATAATTCAATTGAAGTAATAGTTGAAGTTGCGCGCATCAATTTAATTGTTTAGAGTAATTCTATGGTCGCAATAACGATCTAGTTTGCCAATACAGTTCTTTACACACTGATTTTGACTACGGATTACTCTGTTTACCTGATCAAGATATAATACTCACGGCGGGTGTGATCGGTCGACAGGGATGTTTACTCCTCCTAGACACCTGACACCACCCACCTCTGGTATATCTGCCCAACTCTTAATTTTGTATTCCTTATAGGAGTTATGAGATTTATCACTCTTTGTTATCGTCACCTTTTCATGAGAGCAATAATTGAATTGGTACGTGCATCAAATCAAATGTTGAGAACAATAATTGATTTGATGCGCGCTACATTTGAATTATTGCGTGCAATAATTAAATTAATGATAACATCAAATAATTGATGGTATCTTCAATTAATTGCATTTATATTAATTTGGTGCTCTATACAGCCTTGCATAGTCACGACCACTTTCTCAATCCCTCACATTGTCGTGACTGCTTTCTTGCGATCTCGTGTTGCCATCCTAAGTTTCAGGGAGTGAGTGATAAAAATTTAAAAAAAATTTAAAAAAAACCCACTATATACATTCTTGGACAAATTGTTAACGATTTCTATGATTGGGGGTGGGGTGGAATGGTCCCCTATTACTATATGTGGGCATGAGAAATAGTGTGCTTTTCAAATAGGTTACTTACAGGGCTGTTCTGTTATTGGTAGGTGTTCTATGGAGCAATGGCGAAGAATGGCATTCTCTCCGAAGATTTACCATGAATGCACTCAAAGATCTTGGATTTGGAACAACCAGTATAGAGGAGAGAATCCAGAACGAGGCCAAACACCTAATCAGAACCATCCAGTCAGAGAACACGACTGAAATGGACCTCAGGAAGTTTATTCCGAAGGCAGTTTCAAATATCATATCTGGAATTGTGTTCGGAGACAGGTAAATTTTGTCTTCATTTTGCATCTTGGCATCAAGTAAAGTGACGGCTGCTTAAACAAATATTTAGCGGCAGCCACCAGTTAAATTATTAAACTAATATTAATTAATTCTATATCCTGGTACTTACCGGCTTCCGTAAGTAATATTATACAGAAAACAATAAATGTTATACAGAAAACAATAAACGTTGTAACTTTTTATGAAAATACCACTGATCCGGGTCTGTAACGAAGACATTGTACGTAACGCAAGACGCACATAAACTACTTGCTAACACTTGTTATTTAAAGACAATCATTAATCGTGTATATCAATTGTGGTGTTTGATATACTTGATTTCCTGTACGGCGCTGTCTAGTATGGCAAGCCCTTTTACTATTTATTCGTAAAATAAGACATCTCTTTAAATAAGAGAGATATCTTTATTGGTTAAAGAGATATCTCTGTAAGTTAGAGAGATATCTTTTTAAGCTAGGGAGATATCTCTTTAAGCAAAAGATATGTCTCTTTAAACAAGAGATATCTCTTTTGTTTAAAGAGATATCTCTTTACACAAATGAGATATCTCTTTACGCTTGGGAGATATCTCTTTCTCTTTGAGAGATATCTCTCAAAGCTAGAGAGATATCCCTGAGTGAGAAAGAAATATCTCTCTAGCGTAAAGAGATATCTCTCTATCGATGTAAAAAGAGATATCTTTTTAAGTTTGAAAGATATCTCTTTAAATTTTCAAAAAGAGATATCTCTTTAATCTAAAGAGATATCTCTATAGACCCCCCCCCCCCCCCGGTGATCATAATGACTTCTCCCTGTTGCATTGTCATTGAAATGATGTAACCCTATTTTTTAACCAAGCAAAATACTTCTAGTGCACAAATGGCGGGAAAGGTTGAAGAGGTGGTTGGGGTAACATTGTCAAGTTGCCGAGAGGCGAAATCTAGTCTAGCTCGCATATTTCATCAATTTATTGTCTTTGTTTTTTGTTACCTGTACATGTATACATTTCACATGCGGTAAAAGCAAAATCTTCCCAAGGGATTGCAGCCATCAGGGTGTTGCTAAAACGCGGAACGGAAAACGAAACGGAACGGAATAACGGTAAAATTGGGGGGGGGGGGGTCATTTTGATTAAAATCAACAATTTGGGAATTGTTTACAAGCGATAAAACAACTTTATCTTAAAATTTTGCATCATAAATTGATTAATCGAATTTAGTTAAAAGTTAGTATAAGAATTTACAAGAATTTAGAAATTTCGGCAATGACAGAGGTGTTAGCGAGCAGTGACACCTATGGGTAGAGAATGAAAAGAACACACGTGGTTTATACCCCCTCCCCCCTCCGTGGCAAAACGTCATTAACGCACATGTACACGTATTTACACATAATACCGTGTATGTGTGTACTTACAACAAGGAGTGTGATATGTATAAAACAATAATAATTCATGATCTTATTTAGTCAACAAGTTAAACATCTTTTGTTTGATTTATCACTTTTTAACTATAAGGAGACTAAGTAACCGCAGCACTCCAATCCTAAATAGGGAGAACTTCTGGCAGTTAGTTTTTAAACTAAATACTTGTATAGCTTAATATTTGGATTAATCATGAGATGACTTTTAATTCCATTCAAGCATAAATTCTGTGTTAGCTTTTTAGCTATTTCATATATTATGAAATAAATCTGTTAATTCCTCTTACTACTGGTCGTAAACTTCACCCTAGTTAACATTGGTTTTGTTTCATCTTTCTTTCCTGTTGTATCTCTTCAGTTTCAACACTACTCCGCAGGATATCGGTAAATGTACGAACTCTCACATAGATTCATCCCAAATGAGGCAAAACTTTTTTCTTCACCGGACTCGTTCGCTTTAAAATTTGATGTGATACATAAATGTATATTGTACCAGGTGTAGAACTAAATTCAAATTCAAATTCAGTTATCTTAACATAATTATGTAGTTCGAGTTCGATTTTAAAAAGGCTATGTTTTGGGGAAATTGTTCAAAAAATTATTTTATCTTTTACAATGTTGTTTTCGGGGGGTGGGGGTTGTGTACCTTTTATTCATTGGATGGGCTCATAAAATCTTTTCTTACCATACCAGCCAGAATAAAGTAATATAATTTGAAAAACGTTGAATTATAATTCAAGTCTTTTTCAGTACCGGGGTATGTTACCTTATTTATTTTTTCTTGATTTGTGAAACAATATACTGTCAAAATCTGGGGAGGGGGATGTCAAAGCCGGGAAAAAAGATGGTGCCAACAGGCGCTTGCTTAATATTTTTATTAAAACTTACTATGCAAAATATTAAGTAAGCGCCTGTTGACACATTCATCCACAAAACACACCGTGTAAAAATACATAATAATGCATTAGTATGAGGTATAAATATGAAATGGTGGATTCTGAAGATGACTTCATGTTCTCTCTGTAATTTCTGCATTCCTTGTTCAAAATAAGCCCTTTGATTTTGCAAAATGTTGACGTCCTCATAACATTATTGCATAATATATTTTCCGTTTTCCGTTCCGTCTTCCGTTCCATTTTCCGTTCCACGTTTTAGCAACACCCCACCCATCATTGTAAGATTTGTTTTGGCGGGCTTCCGTTTTAGGGAGAATTACTTAAGTATTCAAACTAATAAAAATATCGGAAAGAGATATCCCTTATACTTTGAGAGATATCTCTCTAGGAATTCTTAGAGAGATATCTCTTTAAGTGAAGGAGATATCTCTCAAAGTAAAAGAGATATCTCCCAGAGTAAAAGAGATATCTCTTTAAGTGAAAGAGATATCTCTTTAAGTATAAGAGATATCTCTCAAAGTCTCAAAGTGAAAGGGATATATCTTAAAGGGAAAGAGATATCTCTTTAAGTGTAAAAGATATCTCTAAAAGTAAATGAGATATATCTCTAAGTGAAAGAGATATCTCTCTAAGTGAAAGAAATATCTCTTATTTAGAGAGATATCTTTTAAGATTAAGATATATCTCTCATTTTAAGGAGATATCTCTTTAAAATAAGAGATATCTCTTTAATCTAAAGAGATATCTTATTTTTCGAATAAATAGTAAACTCAAGTGTGAAAAAAATATTTAAAAAATAAAAATGACTGCATGCATGTAGTTTTGTACTTGTAACCATGATACATCAAGATACATGTACATGGACAAACATTCAGTCGGGATGACAGTACTGTAATATTTTACAGTTGGGATGACAGTACTGTAATATTTTACAGTCGGGATGACAGTACTGTAATATTTTACAGTCGGGATGACAGTACTGTAATATTAAACTGTCGGGATGACAGTACTGTAATATTAAACTGTCGGGATGACAGTACTGTAATATTTTACAGTCGGGATGACAGTACTGTAATATTAAACTGTCGGGATGATAGTACTGTAATATTTTACAGTCAGAATGACAGTACTGTAATATTTTACAGTCGGGATGACAGTACTGTAATATTAAACTGTCGGGATGACAGTACTGTAATATTTTACAGTCGTGATGACAGTACTGTAATATTTTACCGACTGACATTCTATCACCTAGTAGTTCGACAAAATAATATTTTCCTTGATATTTCATTTATTAGTCACATAACCTTTCTTAATTTTCGAAAGAGATTGCGTTAGGCTGCCCAAAATAAATTATCATTAGTCGGTTAAAAGGCTCAATAGTATGGAGCGTCAAATTAACATAAACTCAAATAATTGAAGATATCTTCAATTATTTGAAGATATCATCAATTCAATTATTGCTCTCTTTAATTGAATTAATGCGTGCATTAAATCAATTATTGCTCTCATCAAATGAATTAATGCGCGCTTCAATTCAATTATTGCTCTCATCAATTGAACTAATGCGCGCATCAATTGAATTAATGAGAGCAATAATTGATTTAATGCGTGCATTAATTCAATTACTGCTCTCTTCTATTCATTTGATGAGAGCATCAATTTAGTAGAAATATTGCTTGCAATAATTAATTTAGAGCTCGGTTTAAATAATTTAATGATCTCTTTAATTCAATTGAAGATATCTTTAAATCATTTACAATGCTTTTGTATAAGGAATTAATGCGCGCATCAATTCTTTTAAAGAGAGCAACAATTCAATTAAAGATATCATTAATTCAATTGTGGATATGTTGAATTGAAGATATCTTTAATTATATAGTTGTTCTCTAAAAGAATTATTGCTCTCTTCAAATGAATTAAAGATATCATTAATTCAATTGAAGAGAGCAATAATTGAATTAATGCGTGCATTAAATCAATTATTGCTCTCATCAAATGAATTAATGCGCACATCAATTCAAATATTGCTCTCATCAATTGATTTAATGCGCGCATTATATAAATTATTGCTCTCTTCAATTGAATTGTAGCGCGCATCAATTCAATTGTTGATATCATTAATTCATTTGAAGAGATCATTAATTCAATTAAAGCGCGCATCAAATCAGCTGAAGAATTAAAGCTCTCATCAATTCAATTAATGCGTGCAATAATTCAGAATTGAAGATATCATTAATTATTTGAAGAGATCTTTAATTCAATTGTCGCGCGCATCAAATGAATTGATGATATCTTCAAATAGTTGAAGATATCTTCAATTATTTGAGTTTATGTTAATTTGGCGCTCCATACAACAGAGCTTTGTTGACTTGATAAATGTATATAGTACCGATTTTAAACAAAATTTACTTACTTAACATTTTAAAACAGTATTTAATTCAATTTGGAATTTTACTGTTTGATTATTTTATCTCCTCTTTCAACAATAAACCTTCGCGAGTTGAAAACATGGAGTTTATTTTGGTCGGCCTTGTAATTTATTAGAACAGTGTGTCTAATATTAATGGAGGGAAAGTTGATATTTGAATATACCATTTCGGTTCAATAGCACACACTAATTCATCTATAACCCCTTATTAACTGATACAATATCTTTATGTGAAATATTCTGTAGATTTGACTATGAGGACGAGGAATTTAACGTTTTGTTGGAGAATTTGGACTACATCTTCAAAAACTTCGGTTACCAACAACCGTCTATTTTTTTCCCAGTTTTGGAATCGGTGGATGTCAGTGCACAGGTACACATTACGGACCCCAGGAGTTCATTGTAAAACCCCACCCACCCTTGTTGACTCAGTTCCATATCCGCCTCCTCATCTTCCTCTCTCTTTGCTATTGGCTGCCAAATCTATCCACCTCTCTCTCTCTCCATTCACTCGTCCTGTATTTACTCTGTACCATCACTAAGGTAAGTATTTTCACAGGAACGTGCAATTTACAAGATGCTAACTTTTAAAAGCTTTGTCTGACAGGTAAGCGTAAATTTTGCAGTTAAAAATGTCAGGTGCCCGGATCAGGGGAAACTTACAGTCTAATCAAAATTAGCCATTATGTTCTATTATTTATTATGCCGGCATAACAAACAATAAAACATAGGGGCTAATTCTAATTAGACCGGGGAAACTTATGAGCGTTATTTTGTTATTATGTTCCCCAAACAAAGTTTGGGAACATATTGTTTTTACTCTGTTTCTTATTATGTTCCCCAAACAAAGTTTGGGAACATATTGTTTTTACTCTGTTTCTTCTTCTTATTATTATTATTCTTTTTCTCCGGTACTTTTTTGTCCGGTAGTGTTCTCAGAAACTACAAAAGGGATCGATATGAAACTTTCCAGGATGATAGTATAGCGTTTGTAGATGTGCATAGTGATAGTCATTTTATTTGCACGTGCATGCACGCGCGCGCACGTGCATTGCAATTTTGGTACAAAAAATGGAAAATCAGAATATTGAAGGAAGCGATATAAAACCTCAATAGGATGATAGTATATCATTTGTACATATGAAAAATAATAGTTATTTTGCCAGCACGCGCACGCATGCGCGTGCACGCGCATTACAAAATTTGTACGCTAACTTTGGAATCAGTCTAACTTTTTTGTTGTTCATTGAAATGGCTTGAAATTCATATCATAGGTAGATATTGAGACCTTTAACTGATTTACATGGTCAAAATTACCAATTTGCACGCGCATGCACGTGCGCTTCATTTTGATTGGATAATGCTAAAACGTTTGTAACTATCTTATTTATGAAGCGAATGAGATGATATTCACAGCATATGTAGACAATATGTGTATCTATATGTTGGTGTAACAAAAAATGCCAACGCACACGCGCATGCGCGTGCAACGTTTTTTAAATGTTCAATTTTTAAAGGACGATAACGTTTTTATTTTTCATTAAATTCTATTCATATTAGGGGTTTAGATGTATCTTGGTACTCCTTACAAATTGCTGTGGTTAGAATTACTGCTCAGCACGTGCATGCACGTGTGCTGATTTCTGATTGGACGATTTTAAAATCGCTATAACTTCCTTATATTTGGTGGAAACGTTATGAAATTCATACTGTGGGTATATGATACAAATGCCTGTTGAACGACATCAACAAAAATTCGGAATCATACACGCGTGCGCGTGTATGCACGTGCAACGCTTTCTTTCATTTCTTGGTACTGAAATGACCATATTGAACGTACTACATGTAATTAAAGGCTAAAATAAAATGATTTTTTCCTATAGATTCACAAGGACATCACTTTTTAATTGGGGGAGGTTTGGGGAACATCTGTAACGGTCCCCGTTACAATTAGAACTAGTTATTATGTTCCCCAAACAAAGTTTGGGAACATATTGTTTTTACTCTGTTTCTTATTATTATTAAGGTCTTCCGTTTCAAACGGAAGACCTTCTAGTGATTCTACTGTTTATTAAGGTCTTCCGTTTCCAACGGAAGACCTTCTAGTGATTCTACTGTTTATTAAGGTCTTCCGTCTCCTGCGGAAGACCTTACTATTATTGTTCGCGTTCTTCTTCTTCATTATTATTATTATTATTATTATTATTATTTTCCTTGGTAGTACACGCGTTTTTCTCAGCCATTTCTCGATCGATTTTCACGAAATTTTCAGGAAAGATGTCTTTTGGTGACGAGACTTTGCTTGCAAAATTTCGTGCTTGACGTCACTTCCGGTCAGGAGTTATCTCTCTTTTAGTGACTTTTTGAAGGGCCTTGTTGTCCACACATCTCCTCCGTTAGTTTTGAAGCTAGAGTCTTGAAATTTCTACACAAGATAGAGTAAACATTTTAGAAGATTTGTGGGGGATTCGATTTTACCGGAGGCGATTTGCCTAAACGCTCGCCTGGACCTGAAAAAATGGATGCCAAAATTTTTCGCCGATTTCGGCGATTTTTGACCTTTGATCTCCAATATCTTTTTTCTTGCAAATATTTTGTTAAGACATGTAGAACAAAAGTTGTGCACATTTACGAGATCTTTTCGAAAATATCAAGATTTAGGGGCTAGCCCCTTCAATTAGGGATCTAGAAGGGCTCAAAGTCTAGATCAAATATCTCAAAAATCGTTAATATTTTGGTATAAGTTAAAGAACAAAAAATGTTCATCTCAACAATCCAAATCTATTCATATAAAAATTTAGGTCATATGTTACGTAATAAGGGATTTTAAGGGCCAAAACCATAAATATTTTACCCCTTGTATCTCGAAAACGACAAATATTTTGAAAAGCAATAAAGAACAAAAGTTGTTCAGAATGATGATCTGAACAATATGCATATTTCGTTTTTACCCTATGTGGCCCCGTTAGGGAGCTACAGTTTGGCCCCTAAAAATTACTTCTAGAAATAACTCGAGAACGGTAAAGAATTTCTAAATACTTGTTGAACAAAAAATGTTTGAAATGTCGTGACCTTTCTTACGATATCAAGCAAAAGGGGCTGACCCTTTAAATTAGGGGCCCAGAAGGGTCCAAAGGTTTATGAGAATATCTCAGAAACTATTAATATTTTGTAATAGGTCATTGAAGCGGAAATGTTCATCTAAACGAGCTTGTTCTTATCAAATCAAAGAGTAGGTCATATGTTACGTAATAAGGGATTTTAAGGGCCAAAATCATAAATAATTGACGCCTCATATCTTGAAAACGACAAATATTTTGAAAAGCATTATTGATCAAAAGTTGTTCAGAATGATAATCTAAACAATATGTACATTTCGTTTTTTCCCTATGTGGCCCCGTTAGGGAGCTACAGTTTGGCCCCTAAATATTTATTGCAGAGATAACTCGAGAACGGTAAAGAATTTCTAAATACTTGTTGAGCAAAAAATGTTTAAAATGACAAGGCCTTTCTTACGATATCAAGCAAAACGGGCTGGCCCTTTAAATTAGGGGTTCCGAAGGGTCCAAATGTTTTTGAGAATATCTCAGAAACTATTAATATTTTATAATAAGTTGTAGAAGCGGAAATGTTCATCTCAACGAGCTTGATCTTATCAAATCAAAAAGTAGGTCATATGTTACGTAATTAGAGATTTTAAGGGCCAAAATCGTAAATATTTGACGCCTCATATCTTTAAAACGACATATTTTTTGAAAAGCATTATTGAACAAAAGTTGTTCAATGTGTCATAACCTATCGATCAATATCAAAAAATGGGTCTGTGGGCCTCATGGCTCGCCTGTAGAGTCGATTTTTGTCGATATCTGTCGATTTCAAAAACTTGTAACTGGTAAATATTTTGTAAGGACATATTGAACAAAAGTTGTTCAGTTTATCGAGATCTATCGATTGATATCAAGAAATAGGCCTATGATCCTAATGGCTCGCCTGTAGAGTCGATTTTTTGTCGATATCGGTCGATCTCAATAACTTTTTACAGGTAAATATTTTGTAAAGACATATAGAACTAAAGTTGTTGAGTCTATAGAGGGCTAACAAATGACATCAAGAAATAGGCCCGCGGGCCTTATGGCTCGCCTGGAGAGTCGAATTTCAAACGAATTTCACCGCAACTTTGCTTCAGAAGCTTATGATATGAAAAATTGATTATATCTAAAGTGTCTTAAAGTCGGAAACTAAATTGGGACTCATTTGTCTTTTTTTTTTTTTTTTTTTTTAACTCCGAGTGCATCAACAAATCGGACGGAAGACCTACTCGTTGCTCGCAACGAGATCGTGTCTAGTTATTATTATTATTCTTTCTTTATTCTTGTCACCCTTTTTTGTCCACGAGTGTTCTCAGAAACTACTGAAGGGATCAAGATGAAACCTTTTTAGGACGATAGAATACTCTTTGTAGATGTGCGGAACGAACGTCATTTTGTCTGAAAATGCATGCATGTGCATGCACGTGCATTGAATTTTTTGTTTACAAATTTTGGAATGCGTCTAACTTTTTTATTTTTCAATGAAATCGTTTGATATTTATATTGCAGGTATAACTTGAGACCCTTAACCGTTTGGCATCGTCAAAATTTCAATTCTGAACGCGCATGCACGTGTGCTTCAATTTGATTGGATAATACAAAACCGTTTATAACATTCATACCAATTAAGGAAATTTAATGATATTTACAGGATAGGTAGACATGCCAAATATCTACAGATCGATGTAATAAAAATTGCAAACGCGCATGCGCACGCACGTGCATTGTCTTTTGAAGGTTCAATTCTTTCAATGACCATAACTTTTTTGTTTTTTGTCAAAATCTTTTCAATCTTGTATTGTATATGTATCTTGATATTCTTAACAAAAGTGTATAGTCATAATTACCATCCGGCACGTGCATGCACGTGTGCTAAATTGTGATTGGACGATTTTCAAATCGCCATAACTTTCTTATAAATGATGGAAACAATATGAAATTTATACTGTAAGTATATCTATCAAATGTCTATTGAATGACATCAACATTGATGCTGAGTCATACTCACGTGACCGTGTATGCACGTGCATATCTTTTCTTTCATTTTTCGGGTACTAAAATGGTCATAACTATTGAATTAAAAACTGAAATGAATTCAAATTTACCCTGAGGATCTATGATATGAATGTCTATGAAATGATGTCAACAAATTTTCCATTATCAAAATCGCGTGTGCGTGAATGCGCGTGCATTGTAATTTTTGATGTCTAAATTTAAGTATTGGTCTATAACATTTTGAGATTGCAATGAATAGGTTTGAAAATTAGGTTGTAGGTATGTTTTGGGCCTCTCAATTTACTAACAGTCTCAAAATCACTTCCCTGCACGCGCATGCACGTGCGCTTAATTCTGATTGGACGATTTTGAAATCCCAATAACTTTCTTATGAGTGAAGCAATCGATACCAAATTCATATAGTAAGTATATTATTCAAATGTCTATTGAATAGTATCAACAAAATTGCTGTGTGGTACTCACACGCACGTGTATGCACGTGCATTGATTTCGGTCTTTGTAGTTTTGAGTTGCCGTTAATTTCTCGTTTTTCATTGAAAAGTTGTAAAACTTCTCTTGTACTCATATAGTAAGACTTCTAATGTATCGAGATGGTCGAATTATTCATATGCACGTGCATGCACGTACGTGCACGTGCACAAAACTCTCAGATCTTTATAACTGATTTGAACTAGTATGAAATGGACTGAACGTTATAAGATAGTTACATATTCACATGTTTCACAATTTGCAATAGTCAAAACCACTTGTACTGAAATAAATGACACCACTTGCTAAATGGGGGAATGTTTGGGGAACATCTGTAACGGTCCCCGTTACAATAAGTACTAGTTATTATGTTCCCCAAACAAAGTTTGGGAACATATTGTTTTTACTCTGTTTCTTCTTATTATTATTATTATTATGTTCCCCAAACAAAGTTTGGGAACATATTGTTTTTACTCTGTTTCTTATTATTATTATTATTATTATTATGTTCCCCAAACAAAGTTTGGGAACATATTGTTTTTACTCTGTTTCTTCTTCTTATTATTATTATTATTATGTTCCCCAAACAAAGTTTGGGAACATATTGTTTTTACTCTGTTTCTTATTATTATTATTATTATTATTATTCTTTTTCTCCGGTACTTTTTTGTCCGGTAGTGTTCTCAGAAACTACAAAAGGGATCGATATGAAACTTTCCAGGATGATAGTATAGCGTTTGTAGATGTGCATAGTGATAGTCATTTTGTTTGCACGTGCATGCACGCGCGCGCACGTGCATTCCAATTTTGGTATAAAAAATGGAAAATCAGAATATTGAAGGAAGCGATATAAATCCTAAATAGGATGATAGTATATGATTTGTACATATGAAAAATAATATTTATTTTGTCAGCACGTGCACGCATGCGCGTGCACGCGCATTACAAAATTTGTACACTAACTTTGGAATCAGTCTAACTTTTTTGTTGTTCATTGAAATGGCTTGAAATTCATATCAGAGGTAGATATTGAGACTCTTAACTGATTTGCATGGTCAAAATTACCAATTTGCACGTGCATGCACGTGCGCTTCATTTTGATTGGATAATACTAAAACGTTTGTAACTATCTTGTTTATGAAGTGAATGAGATGATATTCACAGCATATGTAGACAATATGTGTATCTATATATTGGTGTAAAAAAAAAATGCCAACGCACACGCGCATGCGCGTGCAACGTTTTTAAATTTTCAATTTTTAAAGGACGATAACGTTTTTGTTTTTCATCAAATTCTATTGATATTAATGGTTTAGATGTGTCTTGTTACTCCTTACAAATTGTTGTGGTTAGAATTACTGCTCAGCACGTGCATGCACGTGTGCTGAATTCTGATTGGACGATTTTAAAATCGCTATAACTTCCTTGTATTTGGTGGAAACGTTATGAAATTCACACTGTGGGTATATGATACAAATGCCTGTTGAACGACATCAACAAAAATTCGGAATCATACACGCGTGCACGTGTATGCGCGTGCAACGCTTTCTTTCATTTTTTTTGGTACTGAAATGAGCATATTGAACGTACTACATGTAATTAAAGGCTAAAATAAAATGATTTTTTCCTATAGATTCACAAGGACATCACTTTTTAATTGGGGGAGGTTTGGGGAACATATGTAACGGTCCCCGTTACAATTAGAACTAGTTATTATTATTATTATTATTCTTTTTCTCCGGTACTTTTTTGTCCGGTAGTGTTCTCAGAAACTACAAAAGGGATCGATATGAAACTTTCCAGGATGATAGTATAGCGTTTGTAGATGTGCATAGTGATAGTCATTTTGTTTGCACGTGCATGCACGCGCGCGCACGTACATTGCAATTTTGGTACAAAAAATGGAAAATCAGAATATTGAAGGAAGCGATATAAAACCTAAATAGGATGATAGTATATCATTTGTACATATGAAAAATAATAGTTATTTTGCCAGCACGCGCACGCATGCGCGTGCACGCGCATTACAAAATTTGTACGCTAACTTTGGAATCAGTCTAACTTTTTTGTTGTTCATTGAAATGGCTTGAAATTCATATCATAGGTAGATATTGAGACCCTTAACTGATTTACATGGTCAAAATTACCAATTTGCACGCGCATGCACGTTCGCTTCATTTTGATTGGATAATGCTAAAACGTTTGTAACTATCTTATTTATGAAGCGAATGAGATGATATTCACAGCATATGTAGACAATATGTGTATCTATATGTTGGTGTAACAAAAAATGCCAACGCACACGCGCATGCGCGTGCAACGTTTCTTAAATGTTCAATTTTTAAAGGACGATAACGTTTTTGTTTTTCATCAAATTCTATTCATATTAGGGGTTTAGATGTATCTTGGTACTCCTTACAAATTGCTGTGGTTAGAATTACTGCTCAGCACGTGCATGCACGTGTGCTGATTTCTGATTGGACGATTTTAAAATCGCTATAACTTCCTTATATTTGGTGGAAACGTTATGAAATTCATACTGTGGGTATATGATACAAATGCCTGTTGAACGACATCAACAAAAATTCGGAATCATACACGCGTGCGCGTGTATGCACGTGCAACGCTTTCTTTCATTTTTTGGTACTGAAATGACCATATTAAACGTTCTACACGTAATTAAAGGCTAAAATAAAATGATTTTTTGCTATAGATTCACAAGGACATCACTTTTGAATTGGGGGAGGTTTGGGGAACATATGTAACGGTCCCCGTTACAATTAGAACTAGTTATTATTATTATTATTCTTTTTCTCCGGTACTTTTTTGTCCGGTAGTGTTCTCAGAAACTACAAAAGGGATCGATATGAAACTTTGCAGGATGATAGTATAGCGTTTGTAGATGTGCATAGTGATAGTCATTTTGTTTCCACGTGCATGCACGCGCGCGCACGTGCATTGCAATTTTGGTACAAAAAATGGAAAATCAGAATATTGAAGGAAGCGATATAAAACCTAAATAGGATGATAGTATATCATTTGTACATATGAAAAATAATAGTTATTTTGCCAGCACGCGCACGCATGCGCGTGCACGCGCATTACAAAATTTGTACGCTAACTTTGGAATCAGTCTAACTTTTTTGTTGTTCATTGAAATGGCTTGAAATTCATATCATAGGTAGATATTGAGACCCTTAACTGATTTGCATGGTCAAAATTACCAATTTGCACGCGCATGCACGTGCGCTTCATTTTGATTGGATAATGCTAAAACGTTTGTAACTATCTTATTTATGAAGCGAATGAGATGATATTCACAGCATATGTAGACAATATGTGTATCTATATGTTGGTGTAACAAAAAATGCCAACGTACACGCGCATGCGCGTGCAACGTTTTTTAAATGTTCAATTTTTAAAGGACGATAACGTTTTTGTTTTTCATCAAATTCTATTCATATTAGGGGTTTAGATGTATCTTGGTACTCCTTACAAATTGCTGTGGTTAGAATTACTGCTCAGCACGTGCATGCACGTGTGCTGATTTCTGATTGGACGATTTTAAAATCGCTATAACTTCCTTATATTTGGTGAAAACGTTATGAAATTCATACTGTGGGTATATGATACAAATGCCTGTTGAACGACATCAACAAAAATTCGGAATCATACACGCGTGCGCGTGTATGCACGTGCAACGCTTTCTTTCATTTCTTGGTACTGAAATGACCATATTGAACGTACTACATGTAATTAAAGGCTACAATAAAATGATTTTTTCCTATAGATTCACAAGGACATCACTTTTTAATTGGGGGAGGTTTGGGGAACATATGTAACGGTCCCCGTTACAATTAGAACTAGTTATTATGTTCCCCAAACAAAGTTTGGGAACATATTGTTTTTACTCTGTTTCTTATTATTATTATTATTATTATTATTATTATTCTTTTTCTCCGGTACTTTTTTGTCCGGTAGTGTTCTCAGAAACTACAAAAGGGATCGATATGAAACTTTCCAGGATGATAGTATAGCGTTTGTAGATGTGCATAGTGATAGTCATTTTGTTTGCACGTGCATGCACGCGTGCGCACGTGCATTGCAATTTTGGTACAAAAAATGGAAAATCAGAATATTGAAGGAAGCGATATAAAACCTAAATAGGATGATAGTATATCATTTGTACATATGAAAAATAATAGTTATTTTGCCAGCACGCGCACGCATGCGCGTGCACGCGCATTACAAAATGTGTACACTAACTTTGGAATCAGTCTAACTTTTTTGTTGTTCATTGAAATGGCTTGAAATTCATATCATAGGTAGATATTGAGACCCTTAACTGATTTGCATGGTCAAAATTACCAATTTGCACGCGCATGCACGTGCGCTTCATTTTGATTGGATAATACTAAAACGTTTGTAACTATCTTATCTATGAAGCGAATGAGATGATATTCACAGCATACGTAGACAATATGTGTATCTATATATTGGTGTAGCAAAAAAATGCCAACACACACGCGCATGCGCGTGCAACGTTTTTTAAATGTTCAATTTTTAAAGGACGATAACGTTTTTGTTTTTCGTCAAATTCTATTGATATTAATGGTTTAGATGTGTCTTGGTACTCCTTACAAATTGCTGTGGTTAGAATTACTGCTCAGCACGTGCATGCACGTGTGCTGAATTCTGATTGGACGATTTTAAAATCGCTACAACTTCCTTATATTTGGTGGAAACGTTATGAAATTCACACTGTGGGTATATGATACACATGCCTGTTGAACGACATCAAGAAAAATTTGGATTCATACACGCGTGCGCGTGTATGCGCGTGCAACGCTTTCTTTCATTTTTTGGTACTGAAATGACCATATTGAACTTACTACATGTAATTAAAGGCTAAAATAAAATGATTTTTTGCTATAGATTCACAAGTACATCACTTTTTAATTGGGGGAGGTTTGGGGAACATCTGTAACGGTCCCCGTTACAATTAGAACTAGTTATTATTATTATTCTTTTTCTCCGGTACTTTTTTGTCCGGTAGTGTTCTCAAAAACTACAAAAGGGATCGATATGAAACTTTCCAGGATGATAGTATAGAGTTTGTAGATGTGCATAGTGATAGTCATTTTGTTTGCACGTGCATGCACGCGCGCGCACGTGCATTGCAATTTTGGTACAAAAAATGGAAAATCAGAATATTGAATGAAGCGATATAAAACCTAAATAGGATGATAGTATATCATTTGTACATATAAAAAATAATAGTTATTTTGCCAGCACGCGCACGCATGCGCGTGCACGCGCATTACAAAATTTGTACGCTAACTTTGGAATCAGTCTAACTTTTTTGTTGTTCATTGAAATGGCTTGAAATTCAGGTAATAGGTAGATATTGAGACCCTTAACTGATTTACATAGTCAAAATTACCAATTTGCACGCGCATGCACGTGCGCTTCATTTTGATTGGATAATGCTAAAACGTTTGTAACTATCTTATTTATGAAGCGAATGAGATGATATTCACAGCATATGTAGACAATATGTGTATCTATATGTCGGTGTAACAAAAAATGCCAACGCGCATGCGCGTGCAACGTTTTTTAAATGTTCAATTTTTAAAGGACGATAACGTTTTTGTTTTTCATCAAATTCTATTCATATTAGGGGTTTAGATGTATCTTGGTACTCCTTACAAATTGCTGTGGTTAGAATTACTGCTCATCACGTGCATGCACGTGTGCTGATTTCTGATTGGACGATTTTAAAATCGCTATAACTTCCTTATATTTGGTGGAAACGTTATGAAATTCATACTGTGGGTATATGATACAAATGCCTGTTGAACGACATCAACAAAAATTCGGAATCATACACGCGTGCGCGTGTATGCACGTGCAACGCTTTCTTTCATTTCTTGGTACTGAAATGACCATATTGAACGTACTACATGTAATTAAAGGCTAAAATCAAATGATTTTTTCCTATAGATTCACAAGGACATCACTTTTTAATTGGGGGAGGTTTGGGGAACATCTGTAACGGTCCCCGTTACAATTAGAACTAGTTATTATTATTATTATTATTCTTTTTCTCCGGTACTTTTTTGTCCGGTAGTGTTCTCAGAAACTACAAAAGGGATCGATATGAAACTTTCCAGGATGATAGTATAGCGTTTGTAGATGTGCATAGTGATAGTCATTTTGTTTGCACGTGCATGCACGCGCGCGCACGTGCATTGCAATTTTGGTACAAAAAATGGAAAATCAGAATATTGAAGGAAGCGATATAAAACCTAAATAGGATGATAGTATATCATTTGTACATATGAAAAATAATAGTTATTTTGTCAGCACGCGCATGCATGCGCGTGCACGCGCATTCCAAAATTTGTACACTAACTTTGGAATCAGTCTAACTTTTTTGTTGTTCATTGAAATGGCTTGAAATTCATATCATAGGTAGATATTGAGACCCTTAACTGATTTACATAGTCAAAATTACCAATTTGCACGCGCATGCACGTGCGCTTCATTTTGATTGGATAATACTAAAATGTTTGTAACTATCTTATTTATGAAGCGAATGAGATGATATTCACAGCATAAGTAGACAATATGTGTATCTATATATTGGTATAATAAAAAAATGCCAACGTACACGCGCATGTGCGTGCAACGTTTTTTAAATGTTCAATTTTTAAAGGACGATAAGGTTTTTGTTTTTCATCAAATTCTATTGATATTAATGGTTTAGATGTGTCTTGGTACTCCTTACAAATTGCTGTGGTTAGAATTACTGCTAAGCACGTGTATGCACGTGTGCTGAATTCTGATTGGACGATTTTAAAATCGCTATAACTTTCTTATATTTGGTGGAAACGTTATGAAATTCATACTGTGGGTATATGATACAAATGCCTGTTGAACGACATCAACAAAAATTCGGAATCGTACACGCGTGCGCGTGCATGCACGTGCAACACTTTCTTTCATTTCTTGGTACTGAAATGACCATATTGAATGTACTACATGTAATTAAAGACTAAAATAAAATGATTTTTTGCTATAGATTTAAAAGGACATCACTTTTTAATTGGGGGAGGTTTGGGGAACATATGTAACGGTCCCCGTTACAATTAGAACTAGTTATTATTATTATTATTATTCTTTTTCTCCGGTACTTTTTTGTCCGGTAGTGTTCTCAGAAACTACAAAAGGGATCGATATGAAACTTTCCAGGATGATAGCATAGCGTTTGTAGATGTGCATAGTGATAGTCATTTTGTTTGCACGTGCATGCACGCGCGCGCACGTGCATTGCAATTTTGGTACAAAAAAATGGAAAATCAGAATATTGAAGGAAGCGATATAAAACCTAAATAGGATGATAGTATATCATTTGTACATATGAAAAATAATAGTTATTTTGTCAGCACGCGCACGCATGCGCGTGCACGCGCATTCCAAAATTTGTACACTAACTTTGGAATCAGTATAACTTTTTTGTTGTTCATTGAAATGGCTTGAAATTCATATCATAGGTAGATATTGAGACCCTTAACTGATTTGCATGGTCAAAATTACCAATTTGCACGCGCATGCACGTGCGCTTCATTTTGATTGGATAATACTAAAACGTTTGTAACTATCTTATTTATGAAGCGAATGAGATGATATTCACAGCATAAGTAGACAATATGTGTATCTATATATTGGTGTAATAAAAAAATGCCAACGTACACGCGCATGCGCGTGCAACGTTTTTTAAATGTTCAATTTTTAAAGGACGATAAGGTTTTTGTTTTTCATCAAATTCTATTGATATTAATGGTTTAGATGTGTCTTGGTACTCCTTACAAATTACTGTGGTTAGAATTACTGCTCAGCACGTGTATGCACGTGTGCTGAATTCTGATTGGACGATTTTAAAATCGCTATAACTTTCTTATATTTGGTGGAAACGTTATGAAATTCATACTGTGGGTATATGATACAAATGCCTGTTGAACGACATCAACAAAAATTCGGAATCGTACACGTGTGCGCGTGCATGCACGTGCAACGCTTTCTTTCATTTCTTGGTACTGAAATGACCATATTGAATGTACTACATGTAATTAAAGACTAAAATAAAATGATTTTTTGCTATAGATTTAAAAGGACATCACTTTTTAATTGGGGGAGGTTTGGGGAACATATGTAACGGTCCCCGTTACAATTAGAACTAGTTATTATTATTATTATTATTCTTTTTCTCCGGTACTTTTTTGTCCGGTAGTGTTCTCAGAAACTACAAAAGGGATCGATATGAAACTTTCCAGGATGATAGCATAGCGTTTGTAGATGTGCATAGTGATAGTCATTTTGTTTGCACGTGCATGCACGCGCGCGCACGTGCATTGCAATTTTGGTACAAAAAATGGAAAATCAGAATATTGAAGAAAGCGATATAAAACTTAAATAGGATGATAGTATATCATTTGTACATATGAAAAATAATAGTTATTTTGTCAGCACGCGCACGCATGCGCGTGCACGCGCATTACAAAATTTGTACGCTAACTTTGGAATCAGTTTAACTTTTTTGTTGTTCATTGAAATGGCTTGAAATTCATATCATAGGTAGATATTGAGACCCTTAACTGATTTACATGGTCAAAATTACCAATTTGCACGCGCATGCACGTGCGCTTCATTTTGATTGGATAATGCTAAAACGTTTGTAACTATCTTATTTATGAAGCGAATGAGATGATATTCACAGCATATGTAGACAATACGTGTATCTATATATTGTTGTAATAAAAAAGGCCAACTAACACGCGCATGCGCGTGCAACGTTTTTCAAATGCTCAGTTTTTAAAGGACAATAACGTTTTTGTTTTTCATCAAATTCTATTGATATTAATGGTTTAGATGTGTCTTGTTACTCCTTACAAATTGCTGTGGTTAGAATTACTGATCAGCACGTGCATGCACGTGTGCTGAATTCTGATTGGACGATTTTAAAATCGCTATAACTTCCTTATATTTGGTGGAAACGTTATGAAATTCACACTGTGGGTATATGATACACATGCCTGTTGAACGACATCAACAAAAATTCGGAATCATACACGCGTGCGCGTGTATGCGCGTGCAACGCTTTCTTTCATTTTTTGGTACTGAAATGACCATATTGAACGTACTACATGTAATTAAAGGCTAAAATAAAATGATTTTTTGCTATAGATTCACAAAGACATCGCTTTTTTAATTGGGGGAGGTTTGGGGAACATATGTAACGGTCCCCGTTACAATTAGAACTAGTTATTATTCTTTTTCTCCGGTACTTTTTTGTCCGGTAGTGTTCTCAGAAACTACAGAAGGGATCGATATGAAACTTTCGAGGATGATAGTATAGCGTTTGTAGATGTGCATAGTGATAGTCATTTTGTCTACGCGTGCATGCACGCGCGCGCACGTGCATTGCAATTTTGGTACAAAAAATGGAAAATCAGAATATTGGAGGAAGCGATATAAAACCTAAATAGGATGATAGTATATCATTTGTACATATGAAAAATAATAGTTATTTTGTCAGCACGCGCACGCATGCGCGTGCACGCGCATTACAAAATTTGTACACTAACTTTGGAATCAGTCTAACTTTTTTGTTGTTCATTGAAATGGCTTGAAATTCATATCATAGGTAGATATTGAGACCCTTAACTGATTTGCATGGTCAAAATTACCAATTTGCACGCGCATGCACGTGCACTTCATTTTGATTGGATAATACTAAAACGTTTGTAACTATCTTATTTATGAAGCGAATGAGATGATATTCACAGCATACGTAGACAATATGTGTATCTATATATTGGTGTAACAAAAAAATGCCAACACACACGCGCATGCGCGTGCACCGTTTTTTAAATGTTCAATTTTTAAAGGACGATAACGTTTTTGTTTTTCATCAAATTCTATTGATATTAATGGTTTAGATGTGTCTTGGTACTCCTTACAAATTGCTGTAGTTAGAATTACTGCTCATCACGTGCATGCACGTGTGCGAAATTCTGATTGGACGATTCTAAAATCGCTATAACTTCCTTATATGTGGTGGAAATGTTATGAAATTCATACTGTGGGTATATGATACAAATGCCTGTTGAACGATATCAACAAAAATTCGGAATCATACACGCGTGCGCGTGTATGCGCGTGCAACGCTTTCTTTCATTTTTTGGTACTGAAATTACCATTTTGAACGTACTACAAGTAATTAAAGGCTAAAATAAAATGATTTTTTGCTATAGATTCACAAGGACATCACTTTTTAATTGGGGGAGGTTTGGGGAACATCTGTAACGGTCCCCGTTACAATTAGAACTAGTTATTATTATTATTATTCTTTTTCTCCGGTACTTTTTTGTCCGGTAGTGTTCTCAGAAACTACAAAAGGGATCGATATGAAACTTTCCAGGATGATAGTATAGCGTTTGTAGATGTGCATAGTGATAGTCATTTTGTTTGCACGTGCAT
Source organism: Ostrea edulis (assembly GCF_947568905.1). NCBI lineage: Eukaryota > Metazoa > Mollusca > Bivalvia > Ostreida > Ostreidae > Ostrea > Ostrea edulis. The sequence continues at coordinate 67,994,580 of NC_079168.1, read as the reverse complement.
GCACGCGCGCGCACGTGCATTGCAATTTTGGTACAAAAAATGGAAAATCAGAATATTGAAGGAAGCGATATAAAACCTAAATAGGATGATAGTATATCATTTGTACATATGAAAAGTAATAGTTATTTTGCCAGCACGCGCACGCATGCGCGTGCACGCGCATTACAAAATTTGTACGCTAACTTTGGAATCAGTCTAACTTTTTTGTTGTTCATTGAAATGGCTTGAAATTCATAACATAGGTAGATATTGAGACCCTTAACTGATTTACATGGTCAAAATTACCAATTTGCACGCGCATGCACGTGCGCTTCATTTTGATTGGATAATGCTAAAACGTTTGTAACTATCTTATTTATGAAGCGAATGAGATGATATTCACAGCATATGTAGACAATATGTGTATCTATATGTTGGTGTAACAAAAAATGCCAACGCACACGCACATGCGCGTGCAACGTTTTTTAAATGTTCAAGTTTTAAAGGACGATAACGTTTTTGTTTTTCATCAAATTATATTCATATTAGGGGTTTAGATGTATCTTGGTACTCCTTACAAATTGCTGTGGTTAGAATTACTGCTCAGCACGTGCATGCATGTGTGCTGATTTCTGATTGGACGATTTTAAAATCGCTATAACTTCCTTATATTTGGTGGAAACGTTATGAAATTCATACTGTGGGTATATGATACAAATGCCTGTTGAACGACATCAACAAAAATTCGGAATCATACACGCGTGCGCGTGTATGCACGTGCAACGCTTTCTTTCATTTCTTGGTACTGAAATGACCATATTGAACGTACTACATGTAATTAAAGGCTAAAATAAAATGATTTTTTCCTATAGATTCACAAGGACATCACTTTTTAATTGGGGGAGGTTTGGGGAACATCTGTAACGGTCCCCGTTACAATTAGAACTAGTTTCTTTGGTCTTATACCTGCGAAAATATGCAGAAATAATTACACATGTAACAAGCATTTGAAATTTCAGTTGTACAAGTAATATTATCTTATGCAGAAAATTTCTGAGAACATGAACAAAATTTATGAGTACTGTCAACTTCAAATAAAACGCCACCGTGCTACTCGTCAGATGCAGACTACCCGAGACTTTATTGATATGTACATCGAACAACTGGACACAGAGACTGAGGAATTATCAGGTGTGTTTCACGGTTGTATTTTTAGTTGCATGGTTAGTAGTTGAATCAATATGATTTATACCGGGTCAGTAGATTCCATAAAGACTAAACAAGATAAGACTGAGAAGTTTTTGACCAGTAAGCATTTTTGTCACATATTCAGTGGCGGGGTGGGGGGTGGGGGTATAGCTATGGTTACAGGCCCCATTTCAAAATTAACCCACCCCCCCAAACCTATCGAAAGTTACTTTGTGCAGTTTTGGAGTGAAAAAAGTACCAGTTTGGTACCACCCCAATTTATTTTTTTTCGGGATCCACCCCTGAGATTTTAAAGGAACATTAGCTGTGAAAGTGATGACATTTTTTTCCTCAAAATCTCTCAATGGCATAGGAATATATATCAATGACTATTAAAACATTTATATTGTACAAAAACAAGAGATCCCCAATAAAACTATGGTAGATAACCGTTATTAATAAGTTTACAAGGAAGAATTGTTGTCTTGCAAGGCAATAATTATTTAATCACCGAAATTACATATTTATGTGCCTGCTTTGGGTTAATAATTAAATACTGATGTTGTTACTGAAATATATAATATAGAGTAATTTTCACTGAATTAAATTTTTGGTGACAAAATGACAGCTAATTAAAGACCACTCTTACTGTAACAATATTTCATTTTTCCTCCCCAGAGAGGAGTTTGTTTCAGATCATTTTTGACCTGTATGCTGCTGGCTCTGAAACCTCCTCTACCGCCCTACAGTGGATTATTCTCTATCTGATCAAGTACCCCGTGGTTCAGATCAAATGCATATCGGAAATTAGACGGGTGAGACTATTTTCTATCAATAATCAATATAGATATAGATACATATATAAGAATATCGTCTCTGACAACAACAACAACAACCCCCCCCCCCCTCGATTTGTTATTTATATAAGTATTATAATTACTAAAATTGTTTTTTAACAGGTGATCGGACTTGAAGCCTCTGTGAAATTTTCAGACAGGGAAAAAATGCCTTATGTCTCGGCAACAATAAACGAGGTACAGAGGATGTCAACGCTAGGTATGCAGTCTATTCACATGTATATTAAAGCAAATATTTTTTTTAAAAATCTCCCTCTGCAAAGGAAGGTAATTTCAAGATTTCAAGGAGGAAAACGGAAAACTTAATGATATTTAGTATCGCTGCTACTTAGAAATGGAAAGAAAATTCAAAAATCATTTTGCTGTGTACCTTACTTGTAGATTTCTCTGAATGAAATTAATGTGAATGATAGTTAAACTGCGCGACAATTTTGCAGGTGCTTTGAGCCTTCCGAGAACAAGTTTGGAGGATGTGGAGATAGATGGGAAGGTGATTCCAAAAGATGCGGTCATCATTCCACATATTTACTCCGCTCATTATGACACACGGTTCTGGCAGAACCCAGAGGACTTCAAACCGGAGCGTTTTATTGACAAAGACAGGCATATCATTAAACATAAAGCTTTTTATCCTTTCTCTATTGGTAAGCTTGCACCCCCTATACTGGTAATCATATAAATAATATATTGGGTGGACTATAATATGCGACAAGTAACGACTGCAAGTCTTTGAAAATCGCTGGAAAATCATGCCTGTGCAAACATTGTTGTCTAGAACTTGATGTTGATGAGAAAAAACTTCCAAGATATCCAAGATATTGAGGTTGAAATACTTAAAGAAAATGTAGTTGGGACTTTCAATTCACTCTGACATATCCATGGTATTCAGATATCGATGCTCAAGATGCCAATGTTCGCCTGCACATGCCTTTTATAAGTCTTCCCAATACAAATAATTATTTCCATCAATCTTGCTCATTTCGTTAAGAAAGCGATAACTATTTTTCCATTATTATATTATCAGGTCCTCGTGCCTGTCCAGGGAAACAGCTGGGAGAGATGGAGATGTTTATTTTTGGTGTTTCTATGATGCAACAGCTTGAGTTCAGCTCAGTTATTCCCCCCGAGGACCTCAATACTGAGGGGCTCCAGACGGGGGTAACCCTGGTGCCTGCTCCTTACAAAGTCAGAATCAAAAATCGACATCATTAAATTTAATTGACACATCCGAGATACAGGAGAATAAGTAAGAGGAAACTCATCCCAGTCCAGGACAGAAACTCAAGACATTCTTACACCCATTGACAGTATGAAAGGGGGAGGGGGGTGGGTGGGTGTTAAAATTGTATTGACATTCTGAAAGCTATATTGAAATTACTTAATTAACTGTCAAAAGCATTGCTTCAGTCAGTGAAAAGAAATAAATGGTTTTGATGTTAGAAGTCTTTTACATCGAATATATAAATTCTTTAGAATAATATGAACAAACAACATCATGGTGAGGGGGCATATTAAAATATTATCATTGAACCAACTAGACAGAAATGTCTGCCCCACCCACCCACCCACCCCCACACACAAAATCAACAGAAATGTCTGCCCCATCCACCCACCCCCGCACACAAAATCAACAGAAATGTCTGCCCCATCCACCCACCCCCACACACAAAATCAACAGAAATGTCTGCCCCATCCACCCACCCCCGCACACAAAATCAACAGAAATGTCTGCCCCACCCACCCCCGCACACAAAATCAACAGAAATGTCTGCCCCATCCACCCACCCCCGCACACAAAATCAACAGAAATGTCTGCCCCACCCACCCCCGCACACAAAATCAACAGAAATGTCTGCCCCATCCACCCACCCCCGCACACAAAATCAACAGAAATGTCTGCCCCACCCACCCCCGCACACAAAATCAACAAAATAATTAATTTTGATTCTTTGTTTTTATTGAACTACCATGTAAATGATACACAGAGACACCTGTAAGAGAGTTACAGATTTTGTGCAAACATTTACATCACCTGCATGTTACAAAATGAAAACATTTAATCTTCATCAAAGACGGTTACGATTATAAATTCACACCTTACTGCGCCTAAAAATCTAACAATGATGTCATGGAGACCTCATTAGTCTATACACTAGGTGTCAAATTGTGTGCATTTTAGATGAGACTTTTATCAATTGCAAGATGAGATGAAGATGCAATATAGATTAACGAAGAAATCCTGTTCAGCTACCATGCACTTAAGTACAACCGATATGGAAACAAAAATCTTGACTATTTATGACTTATAGAAAACACTGTGCAAAATGTGAGTGCAAGCGAGGCAATATTTATCATGCAAGAGGATTGTGCTGAACAAAATATATTTGAAATATAACTCTAACTGCTATTGATATGTCATGATTTCCAAATGAAAAACAAAAGAAAGAGCTATCAAACACTTCTGACACCTTAAGGAGGAAGAATCTGAACTGTCAAACACTTCTGACACCTTAAGGAGGAAGAATCTGAACTGTCAAACACTTCTGACACCTTAAGGAGGAAGAATCTGAACTGTCAAACACTTCTGACACCTTAAGGAGGAAGAATCTGAACTGTCAAACACTTCTGACACCTTAAGGAGGAATAACACACCAGAGAAATCTGATGTGGATGGAAAGTGTAGGATATGTACAATAATATTTTCATATTTAAAAGTTTAAAATTTACCTTCTTTAGTTAAAATACCCAGTTTAATTAGAAAGCAATCTGATCAAAATTAAAACTCCAGCTGGACTTGAAAAAACAATCTACAGATCAACAGTTGACAGGATAACCTACTGAGCTACCCATCTAGGCGATTATATTTAAAATAAATATACATGTATTGCTGATATTAATATCTATCAAAAGGAAGTCAGCCATGATGACAATTTATTGTTTCTCCCTCACCTATCTAACAACTAATTATAGCTTAACGGACTACACAAAGACAAATGAAAGAAAATACTCTCATCAAAAAGACATTCAACATCAATATGTACAATAAATTCTATGAAAATCAATATCTGATATATATATATATATATATGAATATATTCTCTATGAATAAAATAAAATCCATATTTACTGTAAACCAACTTTTATTTGTGTGCAATAATTTTTGCGAAGTTCGCTAGAACATTGTTTACACATACATCTCTCCAGTCCCTTAATGTCATTTGTACTGATTGAAGATTATCGCAGTCATGAAAATTAGTCACCATGAGCAAGTTTATCGCTGATAAATTGCGAAATAAAGTTGTTGCTAATAAAAGTTGGTTTACAGTATATAGATAGAATATTCAACATTCTCTAGTTCAATGCAGAATTTATTTCTCTTATAAGACAAGTTTTCGGAAAAAAAGAAAGAAAAAAAAATTCGAAAAATTAACAAAAAATCCTACCTCAGAAGTTTTCTGATTATTACATTTTCTGATTCAAGGGAAATAACTCCCAGTACAGAACATATAAGTCCATGTATTGCTTTCACGACACACACACAAAAAGAAACAAAAACACTTAGTACATATTACAATGATGATGAAATATACTAATAAATTGACTAGAGAAATCACAGAATACCAAAACCCCAGTTTTAACTGATAATTTCTTACAACTTGATCAGAACGAGAACTGTAACAAACAGGTAAATGGAAACTTTTGATTGTTTTGATAGGACATTATATAATTACCCACAAATCAATAAAATCTATGAACTAACCAACTATGATAATTGTGAGTGGTAAAAATACTGGATAAATGTCACTTTGTACTCGGATTCAATAGTTTGTAATCATCACTCATGAAATTTGAGGTTATGCATATTTTTAAAAACATTAAAAAATGGTTAAACATGTACATATTTGCAATTTGCATATTCTATATTATGTAAGTTAGTGACCACAGTGGTGCAAAGCAACAGCAAAAATACTTGACCGCTAAAATATACACATGTTAATGGTTTTAAGTACTATAAACAAAGACAATACTTAGTATCATGGATTACCATCACGATGTACCCATAAAAAAGTGGTCTCTTATAAAACAGAGCCAGCTTAACCTGGTCAGTTAACAGCAAGATCGTTAGAATGTTTATTTGTACGAGATATTAGAGAAAAATTTCCCCGTGGATTTAAGATTGAATGTAGTCTAAATGTAGTGATGTACCTGACTTTCAAACATTTTTCTGAAACGGTACGAGATTCTTTCTGGGTGAATGAATCTTTTTTCAGTTTCAATTCAGAATTCAGGATTAAATTTGGAATTTGAGTTTTCTAGTAGAACATAAAATCGTTGGACAATTTCAAAAATGTTCCATGATTATAGAAACTGAGCAAAAGGAACTCTCAGTCTGCATCAATTTGTGACAACAAAAATCCTACTCAATATTAAAAATCAAATTAATACTCAATTCAAAAAATAATTGTAAACTAAGCACTAATTAAGAATTCTGGCAAGAAAATAAAAAACAACACACAAAACCAAAATTGTGTGTCCGATCTATCTACTATGGCCTCAGATCTCACATAAATAAAGCTGTTAATTATTCCAAGTCAGGTTTAAAGAAAAATTAACCTCATATAAATATCCGTAATGTTTAGACTAATGACAAACCTACATTGTTTTTAATTACAACAAAACCAGATTCAGATCTAAAATCCAGATTTACAAATGCAATGTTATAATCAGATACCAGTACCTAAAATGTAAATTTCATTTTCTTGATATACCATTACATGATGACCAGTTGGGATTTGTTTTGTTTCCGATCAGTGGAATTTGTTGACGGAACTTTCAAAATGAGCCAAAAAGTCCCCAGGCTATGCCACTCATTTACAACAAAACATTTTCAGACCATCTCTTAAGGTTGATTCACCGATTCCAGAATCCAGGTTTGGTTTCAAGAATGAATGTATACCGTAATGTAAAATCCCAGATTCCTAATCTGGATTTGGTTTTGTTGTAATCAGACATGACTTAAGGTATAAATTGTATTTGCTAATCCATTTACATTCAAAGATGGAAAAAAAGAGTTTTGCTGACCCAACAGATATATATATATATTATTACTATAGTAACTTGATCTGAAGAGTAAGATCATATCGAGTTGACAGGTGTGTATCATCAGATCAAACGAGATCTGAAGTTTGATCTGATGATCCACGCCTGTCATCAAGACGTGATCCAACTCTTCGAGTCAAGTTATTATAGTATTGATAAATCTATTATATACCCCCTATATATATTAAATACACATTCATAAGATAATGAATTATTCCTAATTAGCAAACATATCGTATACAATAAAATTATCTTTTGTGTACAGTTTTGTCTGTAACAATGTTAACCATTTTCCACAAAAATGTTTGTTAATGCATTGTGACGTCATCAGTTTTAGAGAGACAGGACTTAGAATCAGAGCACCACCGTGTGGAGATCCGGAAAGTCGGATCACACTCTATCAATTTAACAATATCAAAACACGGATTATTGATGGGTATATAATAAATCAGTATAAATTCATTTCCACACTGTGGAACACAGAAATTACGATTTACCTCTTCATATCATGGACTGATTTACAAATAGGTGGACAATTAAAGCTGAAAATTCAACCTCTGTAAACATTCACAGTCACACATCACTCCATCCTCCAATAAGCAGCTGCAGCACATCTCATTTAATAACACACATACATATGATATGGAATGTCCATTGAGTACTGCGTACATTTTCTGATCTGTTTCCAGATCAATATAAGCTGTTTATTTCTTCCAGGAGAAGGTTTCCTTGACAGCCCAGCTCTGGGTGTCATCCCCTGTACAGGACTGAAGTGAGAGTTTCCCATTCGTCCCGTCCAGGCATTTATTGTGATAAGTGTTCCTAATCACCCCACTTGCCTGAAAATGTACACAATGGAAATACAATTATGTTACATTGCTGCGATAAAATTTAGAAATTCATTTCAAAATTAAGGATTGTCTCCCTCATGCATAGCTGTGATCCTTAGACGAATTTGACTCCAGTCTTTGGCACACTGTTTTTCTTTTTAGTTTTTACAAGTTTATTGTTATTTCAGATTTTCAATATTTCGGCTTGAGCATCACTGAAGAGAAATTATCTGTCGAAATGCGCATCTGGTGCATCAAAATTGGTACCGTATAAGTTTTACATTGAAAGTAACGTCATTTGACCTAGGCATGTTCTGTCATAAAACAGAATACATGTATGTCAGACATTAGTACTATAAACACTGTAATTAGCATGTTAAAATACTGGAATAAAAATCCAGGAAATTGATATGCCAGTATACATGAAAAAATCATAATCCCCAATAATCCAAACACTACTTTTCAGTATGTGTACTATGGAATTGAATCAGGTTTAGAGTTGATGTAACCCACAAAATGGCATCCCTACCAACCAGTAAAATTTTGGGAAGCCATGTACATGACACTCCAATGAGCAATGGTGAATTCACAGTATTAGGTTTATATTTCTTTTCTTCTAAATATATCTTGAAATAACGCCAAATTTTAGATTTTGATTATCAAATTGATCTCGTTCTTACTTCGTCATAGTCCCAGGGCCCTGTGGGTTGTACTTCACAGTAGGCCACATGCAGAGTGTTTCCATTCGGGGACTCGATGCACCTCTCCCCGACCCCGATCTGTCCCTTTGTATTAATTCTGAAAAGCTAAACGAAGAAAACACACTCTATCATATATACATTTGTAATGAACACTTAGTGACTTACTCTCAATATTATAATACAATACATGTATTAAAATACAATTCGATAGTCCATATTCACAGATTACCTCTTATTCAAATGAGCAAGAAATTAATCTTGTATCATATAGTATAAAGTAATTTATAAAGTTGTCTGACTAATCTCCGATATGGGGTTTTACATTCCCAAATGATAATTCCGCTTGAAGTGTGCCCCAGTCTGATTAAAATCAAACCTCTCACTTCGCTCGATATACGGATAGTCGCGAAGTGAGAGGTTTGATTTTAATCAGACTGAGTGTGCCCCACCATTCACTTATCTGACCACCCCGGATGTGAGACACATGCCCCCTTCCATCCACAAGATACTTGCCTGACTGCCCCGGAGTAACAGGTAACTGAAACCAATGGCCCCTCCCCCCACATACATGTACTTACCTGACTGCCCCCAAAGTGATGACAGTAACTGAGACCAATGGCCCCTCCCCCCACTGCCTGTCCCATGGTGTCCATGCATGAGGTACCTTTCCTCAACTTCACCTGTTACAGAAAAAAACCCATTATACAACATTGAGAGTACATGGGGACTTCTAAATGTCCCGCGACAAAAATTAACAAGAGGTACTGTGAGCAATGCGCGTTAAGAATACCCCCGCTTACCCCAATCTCCCAAAGGGTGTTGTTAATAGGTATAAATTACCTCTTTCCTAAGTGTAAAAATGTGGTATGCCTTTGTAGAAGAAAATGGAAGATATAATCCGAACACAAATCCATGGCATAAACCTATAATTTTGACCTTGAGATCAAAGGTCAAGGTCTTAAAGAGGTCATGAATGTACTTGACACATAGTCTCATGGTGATACACCCACATCTTATGGTATGACTATGTCAAAACCCTATAATGAATTTTGACCTTGATGTCAAATTTCAAGGTCATATAGAGGTCATGAAGGTACCCGACACATCGTCTCATGGTGATACACTCATGTGTCAAATATGGTATGCCTATGTCAAAGAACAAAGAAGTCATGGCCCTGACACGAATCCATTGTAAAAACCTTTAATTTTGACCTTGAGGTCAAGGTCATATGGAGGTCATGAAGGCACATGACACATCGTCTCATGGTGATACACTCATGTGTCAAATATGGTATGCCTATGTCAAAGAACAAAGAAATTATGGCCCGGACACGAATCCATTGTAAAAAACCTTATATTTTGACCTTGAGGTCAAGGTCATGAAGGTACTTGACACATCGTCTCATGGTGATCCACCTGTGAGCCAAATATGGTATGCCTAAGTCAAAGAACAAAGAAGTTATGGCCCAGACACGAATCTGCACAGACGGACAGACAGACAGAGTGATTCCTATATACCCCCTGAACTTTGTTCGGGGGGTATAATTAATGTGTGCATCATATGATAAATGTTGACTACGGTTCTTTGGCTGCACTTTTTTAAAAGCAAATTTGTACTACATTCTTGGCAACACCATTTTATACAAGCTATAAATTTCACATATACATGTATAATTCACATACATTTCCATAGCAACACCATTTGTATGTAGTATCTTGACCTACCTCTCCCCATGCTTTGTTGGGAGGGAGCTTGGGAAACCTGTCGTAGACCTCGTACGCTACATTCTCCATGAACCACTTGAAATCTTTACAATGGTGTTCCTCTTTGAACTTGAGCTGTTTACTGACGTCTCCTATTGGGTAACCCCGAACACTAGGTTCTCTCGTGTAGAAGAATTCCCGATGTTCGCGGTCTAACCACACCTCCACAACACGCATGTAATTCTGCACATAGATAGTTTGCATAGATAGATATAGGTTGCTACGTTATACTTTGATAAACAATACAGATAACATTTAATAGGCGAAAATTTCCTTCTTTAAAACTTCAACAAATACATGTGTATTTCAATGGACACAAATCATAGACATATTTTCCTAAATAAAGTTCATAAAAAATGCAACAAAAGCTCTGCAAAAGTGGGGCATCCCCTCACAATGCATGCATTCAGTAAATGTAAGTTTTATCTGTGAAGTCCTATAGTGACCATCAGTATGCTTCTTCCTCACTTAATAACAAATTTACAAGTGAAGTATCAAATCAACCCAGCAAAAAATGTGGCCTGTAGAGTGTCTACGAGTTTAGTAATACACACACACACCGTGGCCTGTAGAGTGTCTACGAGTTTAGTAATACACACACACACCGTGGCCTGTAGAGTGTCTATGAGTTTAGTAATACACACACACACCGTGGCCTGTAGAGTGTCTACGAGTTTAGTAATACACACACACACACACACCGTGGCCTGTAGAGTGTCTACGAGTTTAGTAATACACACACACACACACCGTGGCCTGTAGAGTGTCTACGAGTTTAGTAATACACACACACACAAACCGTGGCCTGTAGAGTGTCTACGAGTTTAGTAATACACACACACACACAAACCGTGGCCTGTAGAGTGTCTACGAGTTTAGTAATACACACACCCACACACCGTGGCCTGTACAGTGTCTACGAGTTTAGTAATACACACACACACACAAACCGTGGCCTGTAGAGCGTCTACGAGCTTAGTAATACACACACACACACACATACATCAATAGTCCCACTACTACATCCTCTCTCACAATGAAGTTTACGGCAAATAATGTACAGGGAAAATGTTTTACGCACATATGTTGAATTTAAACAAATATTTACCAAACTGATGACTGGAATTTTGACATCGATTTTTCCAAATCCATAAGGCATATGATTCCTGTATACATGCCCGACTCTCGAGCAAGGGACCCACTCAATACTGCCACCACACTGCCAGATCTGTTTGTAAAAGAGAATTCAGAGAGTCACTAGATCTACAATAGTTTTGTTTAGGAATCCACTCAGTCTATCATTTTGTATAACATATTTCAACACAAGCACATTTTGTATTTCATGAGCGAGAGAATTTCATCACTAAATGTAACCTGCATGACTGGTATCTGACTCCTTTTTATTTTCGGTCAAGTGTAGAGATAACGTTTTTGTAGGCACGAGTTTTACAAATGCAAAAGTATAGCATACCTTGAAAGATAACTCAAAATTTTCACCACCCCAAATTTTCAATCCTGGGTCATAAGCTCCCAGCTCAAAAAAATATTTACGATCCATAGCAAACAGTCCTCCAGCATGTGTAGGGGACCTGTGTGCAAAAAAATGTGGTACATCGTAGAATCATTTTACAAAACATGAAAACTGTAAACATGCATACAGAAAATAATTGGGATAAGAACATCTTGTGCATTAGATATCACATTATAATGTCTGACATAGCTGTAGTGTAACAGATTTCTAAAAATATTTTAGGAAGAAATAATTTACATATCTTACAAGTAATGAAAATATATTGTTGGCATGCATCCCTATACAAAGAAAAAATAAAATACATTGATTGTGAATACCAGATCACCCAAGAACTAGATGTGTCGATATGACATGCCCCCAGTGACATACAAGTCTGAAATATTTGAAAGTCCAAAGATGTGAAAATAACATTGGGTGCAAATGAAACAAAAACAGAATATCATATTGGAGCTTCTATTTTCTTGAATCAGTTGTGAAGAGAATTCAAATGAAAAGGTGGGCAGACCATGCAATGAATTATCAAAATACCAATTACTTTTATACTAAGTCACATTAATAATATATATTTGTTCTTGTTTGTACAAAGAAAGTGAGCACTGACTAGGACTTGTTTAAGTCCAAGGGCAAAACTTGATTTTGAAAGTTATCATTATAAATGTTCACACTAAAATTCTGCTTATCTAAAAAAACATCAGATAAAAAAAAGTCCAGAAAACAGTTTTAAATAATTAAAAGCCAACAAGTCTAGGGGCAATAACTTTGGTGAAATAGTCATCAAACTTGATCTTAAGTCATCAATAAATTCAGCTTATTCTCTACAAGCACATTTAAGCTGTCTGCAAAACAGTGAATAATTAGACATTTTCAACATCTTGGGGTTCATTTTGATGAAAATTGGTCAATTGACATGAAACTTGAACTTGATCTATAAGTCATTAATATAAATACCAAATATTGGCTCAATATCTACATGCACAGCAAGAAAGTCCAGAAAATTAAGACCGAATGACAAAATGATGGATGGAAAGGGGTAACACTATATGCCCTTATCATTACAAGGTGGGTGGGTGGGGGGGGGGGAGTTCTTAGAAATGTAACCATAAAAGAGATGTGCATCAAAGTTGAAATTCACTATTTTTAGCTGCAGAAGGTTGATAGAAGTTAATATACTCCCAAGATTTGTATCAAAATTCATTGGAGCAATTCATGTGCAATCTGTACAACCACAATAAGATAAAGGTACCGGAATTTTACATCGTGGAAATCGTGGAATCACTTTTGATATCACTTCTCTGTTGCATCCTTTCCTACTACACGGAGAGAAAAAACCCAATGTCTATTAAATTTTTACAGAAGAATCCTCTATTTTAAAACTTTTACAGAACTATTTCCATTTTTTTAAAAACCTTTTACAGAAGTATCACCTCTTTTTAAACTTTTATTGAAGTATCACCTCTTTTTTAACTTTAACAGAAGTATCACCTTTTTTTTTTAAACTTTTACAGAAGTATCACCTTTTTTAACTTTTACAGAAGTATCACCTCTTTTTTAACTTTAACAGGTGATACACCTTTTTTTTAACTCTAACAGAAGTATCACCTCTTTTTTAACTTTAACAGAAGTATCACCTTTTTTAAAACTTTTACTGAAGTATCACCTTTTTTTTTTTAAACTTTTACAGAAGTATCACCTCTTTTATAACTTTAACAGAAATATCACCTCTTTTTTAACTTTAACAGAAGTATCACCTTTTTTTTAACTTTTACAGAAGTATCACCTCTTTTTTAACTTTAACAGAAGTATCACCTCTTTTTTAACTTTAACAGGTGATACACCTTTTTTTTTTAACTCTAACAGAAGTATCACCTCTTTTTTAACTTTAACAGAAGTATCACCTTTTTTAAACTTTTACTGAAGTATCACCTTTTTTTTTTTTTTTTTACTTTTACAGAAGTATCACCTCTTTTTTAACTTTAACAGAAATATCACCTCTTTTTTAACTTTAACAGAAGTATCACCTCTTTTTTTTAACTTTTACAGAAGTATCACCTCTTTTTTAACTTTTACAGAAGTATCACCTCTTTTTTAACTTTAACAGAAGTATCACCTTTTTTTTTTAACTTTTACAGAAGTATCACCTTTTTTAACTTTTACAGAAGTATCACCTCTTTTTTAACTTTTACAGAAGACTCTCCTCTATTTTAAAACTTTTACTGAAGTATCTCCTCTTTTTAAAAATACTTAAAACTATTACTAAAACGCAGTATTAAGTCTTCCCCAGAAGACATGTGTCGCCTGCTAGTTCATTCTATATGTAATATATCACGTATAATGTTGAAAAAGTAAATTATTCAAATGGTTTTTGTCAGTTTAATACTACTTTTAAAGGTTTTGAGAATTACTAAACATTCTTTAACGATAACTTAATTGAAATTGAAAGATGAGACATTATTATGCAATGGAATTTGTGGGAGAATCTGTTTGAAATTAAGACATTTATTAAATGTAGACTGAATGAAAACATATGTTTGAAAATATGTATCAACCTGTTACTGTGCTCTTCAAGACAATGGTAATAACCATAAGTAATTATCTGTTGGGTTTACTGCTTAGTCTTGTTGTCTTTATATATCCAATTTACTGTTTCTCAAGAAAAATCATAAATAGTGCTGTTCTGAAATCACATATACTGTCCTTCAGTATGGGAATTACAAATACTGTCCTTTTGTACATAAAAATACTGTCCTTCAGTTAATCATAAAATAAAATCTTCAGCAAAAAATTTTTTTGCTGTAAAAAATTCTAAGTCCCGGCAAACAGGAAGTTGATAAGCGACAGATTCGAAAATGTCTTACACAATACAGTTGGCCACACTGACGCTCTGTGCCAAATATCAGGGAGTTGCCCCATGTGGTTCTTGAGAAAACTGTGACAGAAATTTTTTTTGCTGTAAAAAATTCTAAGTCCCGGCAAACAGGAAGTTGATAAGAGACAGATTCGAAAATGTCTTACACAATACAGTTGGCCACACTGATGCTCTGTGCCAAATATCATGGAGTTGCCCCATGTGGTTCTTGAGAAAACTGTGACAGAAATTTTTTGTGACGACGCCAGACGACGACGCAGGACGACGGATAGTGATCCCTATATGTCGCCACTGCGTGTAACACAGGCGACACAATATCACATCTTTTTCTGAAGTTTGAGGAAAAAATTATAATTCTCTATGAGGACTTCAAGAGTTGTCATTCTATTAAGTACTGCACATTAAAACCCTATCTGGTACAGCACTTTCTTTGTACAACTCCCCCTATCCCCACTCAAAAATGATGTTGAGCACCATAGACTGGATGGTGGCAGAAATTAACCCAGTTCATAGCGAACCTCTAGGGCCATGTAAAATCAATTCATTATAAGCATACTTCGTAAGATTTCATTATCTATTTCTTTCGTTGTAAGCTTATTTTACTGTATGTGTGTTTGTTGTAAGTGTGTTTTACTGTATGTGTATTTTACTGTATGTGTGTTCGTTGTAAGCTTGTTTTACTATATGTGTGATCGTTGTAAGCATGTTTTACTATATGTGTGTTCATTGTAAGTGTGTTTTACTGTATGTGTGTTCATTGTAAGTGTGTTTTACTGTATGTGTGTTTGTTGTAAGCATGTTTCACTGTATGTGTATTCATTGTAAGCATGTTTTACTGTATGTGTGTTTTACTGTATGTGTGTTCATTGTAAGCATGTTTTACTGTATGTGTGTTCGTTGTAAGTGTGTTTCACTGTATGTGTGTTCATTGTAAGCGTGTTTTACTGTATGTGTGTTCATTGTAAGTGTGTTTTACTGTATGTGTGTTCATTTTAAGCATGTTTTACTGCATGTGTGTTCATTGTAAGTGTGTTTTATTGTATGTGTGTTCGTTGTAAGTGTATTTTACTGTATGTGTGTTTGTTGTAAGCATGTTTTACTGTATGTGTGTTCGTTGTAAGTATGTATTACTGTATTTGTGTTTGTTGTAAGCATGTTTTACTGTATGTGTGTTCGTTGTAAGTGTGTTTTACTGTATGTGTGTTCATTGTAAGTATGCTCTACTATATGTGTGTTCATTGTAAGTGTGTTTTACTGTATGTGTGTTCATTGTAAGCGTGTTTTACTGTATGTGTGTTCATTGTAAGTGTGTTTTACTGTATGTGTGTTCATTGTAAGTATGTTCTACTGTATGTGTGTTCATTGTAAGCGTGTTTTACTGTATGTGTGTTCATTGTAAGCATGTTTTACTGTATGTGTGTTCATTGTAAGTGTGTTTTACTGTATGTGTGTTCATTGTAAGCTTGTTTTACTGTATGTGTGTTCATTGTAAGCATGTTTTACTGTATGTGTGTTCATTGTAAGCATATTTTACTGTATGTGTGTTCATTGTAAGCGTGTTTTACTGTATGTGTGTTCGTTGTAAGCGTGTTTTACTGTATGTGTGTTCGTTGTAAGCGTGTTTTACTGTATGTGTGTTCGTTGTAAGCGTGTTTTACTGTATGTGTATTCGTTGTAAGTGTGTTTTACTGTATGTGTGTTCATTGTAAGTGTGTTTTACTGTATGTGTGTTCGTTGTAAGCATGTTTTACTGTATGTGTGATCGTTGTAAGCATGTTTTACTGTATGTGTGTTCGTTCTAAGCATGTTTTACTGTATGTGTGTTCGTTGTAAGTGTGTTTTACTGTATGTGTGTTCGTTGTAAGCGTGTTTTACTGTATGTGTGTTCGTTGTAAGCGTGTTTTACTGTATGTGTATTCGTTGTAAGTGTGTTTTACTGTATGTGTGTTCGTTGTAAGTGTGTTTTACTGTATGTGTGTTCATTGTAAGCATGTTTTACTGTATGTGTGTTCGTTGTAAGTGTGTTTTACTGTATGTGTATTCGTTGTAAGTGTGTTTTACTGTATGTGTATTCGTTGTAAGTGTGTTTTACTGTATGTGTGTTCGTTGTAAGTGTGTTTTACTGTATGTGTGTTCATTGTAAGTGTGTTTTACTGTATGTGTGTTCATTGAAAGTATGTTCTACTGTATGTGTGTTTGTTGTAAGCATGTTTTACTGTATGTGTGTTCGTTGTAAGTGTGTTTTACTGTATGTGTGTTTGTTGTAAGCATGTTTTACTGTATGTGTGTTCGTTGTAAGTGTGTTTTACTGTATGTGTGTTTGTTGTAAGTATGTTCTACTTTATGTGTGTTCGTTCTAAGCATGTTTTACTGTATGTGTATTCATTGTAAGTATGTTTTACTGTAAGTGTGTTTTACTGTATGTGTGTTTGTTGTAAGCATGTTTTACTGTATGTGTGTTCATTGTAAGCATGTTTTACTGAATCCATACCAGTAAATCAATAAGATGATGTAGGTGTACAGAGATTTTCCTTACTAATACTGAGATTTTCCTTACTTATACTGAGATTTTCCTTACTTGTACTGAGATTTTCCTTACCTGTACTGAGATTTTCCTTACTTATACTGAGATATTCCTTACTTATACTGAGATTTTCGTTACTTGTACTGAGATTTTCCTTACTTATACTGAGATTTTCCTTACTTGTACTGATATTTTCCTTACTTATACTGAGATTTTCCTTATTGTACTGAGATATTCCTTACTTGTACTGAGATATTTCTTACTTATACTGAGATATTCCTTACTTGTACTGAGATTTTCCTTACTAATACTGAGATATTCCTTACTATTACTGAGATTTTCCTTACTTGTACTGAGATATTCCTTACTTGTACTGAGATATTCCTTACTTATACTGAGATTTTCCTTACTTGTACTGAGATTTTCCTTACTTGTACTGAGATTTTCCTTACTATTACTGAGATTTTCCTTACTCAGGGTTCGAAATTAACTCATGTCCGTAAGTCCGAGACTAGTAAAAAACGTGTCGGACTAGTGAACTCTCTATAGCACTAGTCCGTACGGACTAGTGAAAATCCGGAAATCAATTTTGAATATGGTAAAGATTTTTAGCAAGATTTGTCCAAGTCTCTTAGATGTTTGAACTTATGGTCGATTAATTACCTGCACGGTTAAGTGTTTGCGTGACTGTGACATCCTGAGCTTCCAAACACATGGAGTGCATTCGAGACCGCCGTTCTTCGAACGTGCACAAATTGTCAAATTCCTGCCGATTCCGAACGCCGAGTACACATCACGAGAATGTATTCTAGGTGCAAGAATTGCAAGTAGTGTGGTCTGAAAACATGCACGTTTGTGCGCACATGTTCTCGTCATTCGCGACTCTAACACAGTAGTTCATAACACTATAGCTCATGACTTGGTCAATCGAGTGAATGTTATCGACTTTATTGATAAAATTTTGAACTCCTGTGGCTCTAAGATCTGAGCACCAAAACAACAGGAATGTCGATCTCGAACGCACTTATGGATGTTATAAAAGGATTAACTCGGAGGTTAATATTGTATGCTTCTGAAGATCTTGAATGCGAAATAAAATATGGTGGTCTCTTTCTTCTGTACGTGTCAGAAATTAAATTGATTGCAACTGTGATGTGTTTGGTTTCATTAAATACTGTTGAATAAAATGAAGATCATTTAATATGATGTACTGGACGGACTAGTGAAATGCTTTGTGGACTAGTGAACATCAATAGTGACTAGTCTGTACGGACAAGTGCTTGAAAAAGTTAATTTCGAACCCTGTTACTTATACTGAGATTTTCCTTACTTGTACTGAGATATTCCTTACTTGTACTGAGATATTCCTTAGTTATACTGAGATTTTCCTTACTTGTACTGAGATATTCCTTACTTGTACTGAGATTTTCCTTACCTGTACTGGGATTTTCCTTACCTGTACTGAGATTTTCCTTACTTGTACCGAGATTTTCCTTACTTGTACTGAGATTTTCCTTACCTGTACTGGGATTTTCCTTACCTGTACTGAGATTTTCCTTACTTATACTGAGATTTTCCTTACTTGTACTGAAATATTCTTTACTATTACTGAGATATTCCTTATTTGTACTGAGATTTTCCTTACTTGTACTGAGATATTCCTTACCTGTACTGAGATTTTCCTTACTTGTACTGAGATTTTCCTTACCTATATTGAGATTTTCCTTACCTGTACTGAGATTTTCCTTACTTGTACTGAGATTTTCCTTACTTGTACTGAGATTTTCCTTACCTGTACTGAGATTTTCCTTACTTGTACTGAGATTTTCCTTACTTGTATGGCTCACTGTTGTGTTTCCTCCTTTTCAGCTCCCTCTCTGGTACAGCACTTTCTTTGTACAAAAACCCCCACTCAAAAATTCCTCGATGATGTTGAGCACCGTAGACTGGATGATAGCGGAAATTATCCCAGTCTATGCCGTCAATAGTGGGAACAGCCATAATAGTCCTGATCAGTTATTGAGATGAAAATTTTAATCATTATACATGTACTGCAAAGCAACTTTGATTCACTAGCGAGAAATTTTTGCAACATTTACAAGAACCTTGACATTGAGAATGTTTCTCGCCACAAATCAGTCATTTAATGTCTCTCATATTTGTTTAAGATTAGCTGCCACAAGGAGATAAAAGATTAGCTGCCACAAGGAGATAAAAGATTATTAGAGCTGTCTGTTAAGCGTCATCAAAGGATCGAAAATAGCGAGAAATACTCACAAAATGCGAATTAATTTGGAACATTGTAAATCAAAATAGTGGACACTCAAAAATCTTAGTGATTTACAAAATCATATCTATTTTTTCTACAGTGATGCATCATTTGTTATCTTTAAACTTGCAATCAGAATCATATAAACGCTTTACATGAACAATTGATTTCAACAACCATTTCTATCTGTCTTTTTCTTTTATAATTTTTTAGAAATTCAGAATCTATAAAGGTCACACATTGTATTATGATCACAAATATAGACATGTAAGAAATTGGAAGACTTTGAATCTAGACCTGCAGTAAACAGGTGGTGGATTAGTGGAATGAGGGTCAAGAGACTAACACTGCACGATATGGTCCATGTCATTGACTCGTCCAAACAATGTCTGTAGGCCCATTAGGCTCAGCAATCATGGGATTTCTTTTTTTTTTTTTTTTTTTTTTTACAAAAAATCATTGATTAAAAAAACCCACGAAAACAAGCACTGATTCATTCCTTTAATTTTAGCTTGTAGGTTTTCATCTTGGCCTGTGGTAGAAAAAGTTAATTTTGATCCCAGGTCATCAAACCAGCTTTGTTATAAATAAATATTTATGAACAGTTGACATTTAAAGGCAAATTTCTCAGAGTTGAATGGAATAGGTTCACAAAAAGTTAATTACCTAGACTAAGTATGAATTTTCTTTCAATCAAAATTAATTAAATTCACAAAAGGATCTCTGATAACCACATGTCTATCATAAGGACACATAATTTTTTAGATTCTCAAAGAAGTGTGAATTTATGGAATTGAACATGACAAACTCTAGCAAGTATAACAATTTAAGAGTTCTCAGTTTTAACATGTTCCATTGCATAATCAAAACAAGAGGCCCATGGGCCACATCGCTCACCTGAGTCACCTTGGTCCATATCAGAAGATTTTCCATATCTATTTGCATGTAAAACCGTAGTCCCTATTATGGCCCCAAACCTACCCCTGGAGGCCATGGTTTTTGCAAACTTGAATCTACACTATGTCAGAAAGCTTTCATGTAAATGTGAACTTCTTTGGCCCAATGGTTCTTGAAAAGAAGATTTTTAAAGATTTTTCCTATATATTTGTATGTAAAACTTTGACCCCCTATTGTGGCCCCATCCTACCCCAGGGGGCCATGATTTTAACAAACCTGAATCTGAACTATATCAGAAAGCTTTCATATAAATCTCAGCTTTTCTGGCTTAGTGGTTCTGGGAAGAAGATTTTTTAAAAACTTTGACCCCCTATTGTGGCCCCATCCGACCCCCGGGGGCCATGATCTTAACAATTTATAATCTGCACTATATCAGGAAGCTTTCATATAAATCTCAGCTTTTCTGGCTCAGTGGTTCTTGAGAAGAAGATTTTAAAAGATTTTTCCTATAAATTTGTATGTAAAACTTTTATGCCCCCCTTGAGGCCCCATCCAATCCCCGGGGTCCATGATTTTAACAAACTTGAATCTGCACTATATCAACAACAAGAACAAAAAAAAAACAAAAAAACAAACAACAACAAAAAAAAACTTTGACCCCCTATTGTGGCCCCATCCGATCCCTGGGGGCCATGATTTTAACAATTTAGAATCTGTACTATATCAGGAAGCTTTCATATAAATCTCAGCTTTTCTGGCTCAGTGGTTCTTGGGAAGAAGATTTTTAAAGATTTTTCCTATATATTTGTATGTAAAATTTTGAACCCCTATTGTGGCCCCATCCGACCCCCAGGGGCCATGATTTTAACAATTTAGAATCTGTACTATATCATAAAGCTTTCATATAAATCTCAGCTTTTCTGGCTCAGTGGTTTTTGAGAAGAAGATTTTTAAAGATTTTTCCTATATATTTGTATGTAAAACTTTGACCCCCTATTGTGGCCCCATCCGACCCCTGGGGGCCATGATTTTAACAATTTATAATCTGCACTATATCAGGAAGCTTTCATATAAATCTCAGCTTTTCTGGCTCAGTGGTTCTTGAGAAGAAGATTTTTAAAGATTTTTCCTATATATTTGTATGTAAAACTTTGATCCCCTATTGTGGCCCCATCCTACCCCAGGGGGCAATGATTTTAACAATTTAGAATCTGCATTATATAAGGAAGCTTTCATATAAATCTCAGCTTTTCTGGCTCAGTGGTTCTTGGGAAGAAGATTTTTAAAGATTTTCCCTATATATTTGTGTGTAAAACTTTGATCCCCCCCTTGGGGCCCCATCTTATCCCCGGGGGCCATGATTTGAACAAACTTGAATCTGCACTATGTCAGAAAGTTTTCATGTAAAAATCAGCTTTTCTGGCTTAGTGGTTCTTGAGAAGAAGATTTTTAAAGTTTTTCCCTATATATTTGTATGTAAAACTTTGATCCCCCCTTGTGGCCCCATCCTACCACCGGGGGCCATGATTTGAACAAACTTGAATCTGCAATATGTCAGGAAGCTTTCAGGTAAATTTCAGCTCTTCTGGCCCAGTGGTTCTTGAGAAGAAGATTTTTAAATGACCCCACCCTATTTTTGCATTTTTGTGATTATCTCCCCTTTGAAAGGGACATGGCCCTTCATTTGAACAAACTTGAAAGCCCTTCACCCAAGGATGCTTTTGGCCAAGTTAGGTTGAAATTGGTCCAGTGGTTCTGGAGAAGAAGTCGAAAATGTGAAAAGTTTACAGACAGACGGACAGACAGACAGACGGACGCCGGACAAAATGTGATCAGAATAGCTCACTTGAACCTTCAGATTTTGACTTAAGCTTAAGATGGTTCATGATCCTGGGGCCAGGTGAGCTAATTACAAGACCCTAGTAATAAAATTTATACAAAGCTTTCTTTCACATGAAGGCAAAGAAAATCCACAGCGAGACTTACTTTATATAAATTTTGCAGATCTCTTTACAATGATATTAACAAACCTATATAAGATCTCAAACACTAACCTGTCATAACGAATTCTTGCTAACAGTGGAACGAGCCAGTTTCTGTTACATTCACAATGCGCATCCAGAAAGACAATAACATCCCCAGTGGCTAACTCAGCACCCCTCGTCCTTGTACCAATAAGACCGAGGCGTTCCGAGTTTCTGTACAGTTTGACTAACCCATTAAACTGTTTTATGTATTCCTCCAGTCTCCCCTTTAAATGCTCTGAAAAAGATGGACAGAAGAATGAGTACATGTACATTGATTCTCAAACTGAGTCAGGGTAAAACTATAATGGTCTTCCTTATTTGATGGAATCAATGATTATCAATTATTATTATTATGAATATAAATTAACACTGCTAAAAACGATATAAAAGAGGTCTTTACAAAATCCTACAAAGCGAATCACGATACATTTCACAATTTCTAAAATTAGTGTTCTAAAATTCTCTGACACTGTCAAGTATGGTTCTCACTTTTTCAACACGAGCTGTTGTACGAACACTGGAATCAACACGAGCTGTTGTACGAACACTGGAAGTGATGCATTCACAAAGTATTTACTGTAGATCACTTATTTTTCGGGAGTATTTTATTTCGCATTTGTAGGGTCTGGTGTTTATTCGTGAATACAATAATTCGTGAGAATACAGCTAAAAATAACTTATATTTCGCGAATAGATCTGCTCCCGTGCTTCTGATCGTAATATTTTAGCATAGGTTCATGTGTACGACATACGTTATCTGTACTGTTATCAATTTTACGTACATGTCTTCAACTGATTTGTTTATCCCCATGTTTGCAAGTGGTACATGTAATTACATGAGTGGTTCTTACGTTATCAAAAGAATTTTACCTGTAATTGTTGTCATTTTTTATCATAACATTTTAAAGTGTAGTTTCAAAAATAACGAAACCATTTTGCATATTTTTTTTCTCCAAAGAAAAAAAAATTAGAACAATCAATGAACGGACTTTTCGAAGACTTTTATGCAAGTAAAGTCACTGATCAATTGAAAAACAATAGCATTACAGATGTCCGAGTTGATATATGATTATCTGTAATTAAACCCCTACATGTTAAATGGGTTACAAAATCATTAGATTAGCTGGCTCAAAAACATGAGTTAATTAAAATTGCATGGGTGATGGCAGGAGTTATCTAAATTACTAAATATACATTGAGGAGTTTTGACTGACCCATTTCGCACTTCACTGCTTGCCTTGTGACAATCTTAACAGTTGTTTGTATGTATAACAGTTAACTTTATTTAATTAAAGTTCGTAAAAGAAACATAACTGCAAATGATTTTTAGATGCCTATTCTTTAGTACATACGTTCATTAAAATTGTGTTTAGTTTTATTGCAGGTCTATTTTATTTGCATCGATTACAAATTGCACAGGTAACATCATGGCAATAAAGAGATTTTAAATACGTTTTCTGGTACATATATATGTTATGGTATACACATATGTACTAGTATACCACAAAAAACCTTTGTGACAGTTGGTAATGAGTACATTCTTACTTGCCAAAAGTAGAAATAAATGTGAGATATTTGAAATCGCAAATGGAAAGTCTCGCAAATTAACGCGTAGTTAAATCTCTCGCGAATAATAAAGTGATCTATAGTATGTAGTTTATAGCAGTCAATGTTAAATGGGTCACATACTTATCATTGTTATCATGTCAGTACATATATATATAACCTCTATTCAATGTTTATAGCAGTCAATGTTAAATGGGTCACATACATAAAGCTACATCTTATCATTGTTATTATGTCAGTATATATATATCTATATATATATAACCTCTATTCAATGTTTTCAGGATACTCGAACTTATATAAGAAATGTTTCAGCTATCCAAACTGTTTTAAAATATTTGAACTTTGTAATACAAGGGTATTCACAGGCACTGCCCCCAGTCTATAAGATATAGTTTGAACTAGAAACATGGTCTACCCTTGTCACTGAAATCATCCACCATAACAATCTCATGCAGGAACTGTTTGGGAGACATTTCTATGATGCTGTGCACCGTCCTCATCAGCGTAGACCAGCCCTCGTTGTGGAAGACGAGAATGACGCTGGCACTCGGTAGGTCTTCAGGATACTGCCAGTATTTACATCTGTCACAGAATCAAATTGAGGCTCAGGTCAAAGCCGTGCTATAGTATCACCAGCGAGGATTACAATATTGTATCACTACATTTGACACTATCATACACAAATTTGGCAACAATAATTCCTGTTTAATTAGAAATTTTACTTTCAAATAAACAGTTTGATGTAAAAAAGAAAAGTTTTATTAAATCCATATATGTTTTTGCCAAGTTAATTTTAAGACATAGTGAAATAGAAAGAATTACCAAATACATGTCTGCTTATATTCAATGTTGCATTGTAGCAATGCAATCAGCCTATCTGACTCACTGCTCTATAAATATTAATCAAAATAATTGCTATGCTACAGAAAACAAGTCCAGTACTTACCTGTTACCCAAATAAGAATCAATCACTCAGTCAATGACTGTATCAACTTACTCTTCCACCCGGGTGTCCGGGATGGTCCTGTTCATGGAGATTTTGTCACTGTTAATCATATTGAATCCAAATTCTCTGACAGATTTGTCTGCCCTTGTTCTCTCCTCCATTCCCGTGTATACAGGCTGTCCATTTTCACCTAGAGTTTTAAATTGACAGTTATCAATGAAAATCAAAAGCCTGGGAATGAGAGTAGTCACGGTCATGCAACAAACGAACATATGTACAAAGATGAGCTCTAAAAGTTCACAAAATATCAAACAGATAATGACCACCTCATCACCACTGTTTTAACATATTAATTAATAAACCTGAAGAAATAAAACAGATCACCAACACATCATGAGAATGCAGTGTGAATTTTATTTGGTTGACCGGTTTCAACCTTAGGGCGGTCATCATCAGAACAATTTAATATGAAATGAATTTACTGATTCAGAAGTAAAAAATGCGGCTACTATTATGCGGAATCGCTTAACAACGCAAATACATACGATATCCGTAGTTGGTGTACATTGTTTCTCAAGTTCTTATAATATAATTAAAGATATAGTGCGTTTACAAACAAGAAATTCATATTATATAATGCATTAACATAATAGTCTGTGAAATTATACAGTGCTATGTTGTTGTTTAAAGCTGATTGTGATGTTTTTAACTGTGATGTGTTAGGTTGTGACAGATTGTAGTATCAATGAAATAGATTTCTTTTGTCGGATTTTTCAAATAAGAGAAGATTGATTGTATAATGCTGGAATTCGTTCAGACGAGACGTGAAGGCATGTAGGTCCGTGCTACCACTCGTCCCTGAGAAGGAAGTAACATGTATCTCCACCATATAAATAGTTTCAATATGTCTCTTCGGTACTTGTATGTTCTGTTAAGTGATGGTTGTTGTATCATTGTAGTGAAATTTACAAAGTTTTCCGTACTCTTTCTTCAGGGGTAGAATTTATATCTAAAACACATGTTGCTCTTTTTTTGTGTATTAAGGTTGTTTGTATCTAAATTAATATATCCCATCTATAGCAAATCAAACAAGATGTGTTTGTGAAACACTGATGCCCCCATATGGTAAAACTCTGAGGTCGTGGTCATAAAGTAAAAAAATTTTAGTATGAAAACAAAGGTCTTGTCACAAGAAATACACATGTGAAATATAAAAGCCATAACACCGACCAATCAAAAGTTATGGGTAAGGTTAAAGTTTTTATAGACAAAGAGATGGACAGACCAAAACTTTAATGTCTTCAAATCTCTGATTACAGGGGCATCAAATGATGAGATAAATTTATCAGAGAAAATTAATGCACCGATAATCGGATTAATTACAGAATCACATTCAGTGAGGTATTAATATTGTAACATATATGAATGTATTTTGAAAATTTACCTTATTTCGCAATGAAGGAAAAAAACCACTGAGAATTTTTAAAAAATTTAAAACACCCTACTGGACTTGAACACATACTTGTGCAGTGTAACACCATAATTTACTGAACTTAACAGGACAAGGAATATATGCATGGTATCCATGCACTTGTATTTCAAAAGCTTGTCAGCCATTATTATCTAGTATTATGTAGTATATTCTACCATAGGATGAAACATTTATTGATAGAAAAATACTATACCTACAATTATCGGATGATACATCTAAACAATGTTTAGTTTTCATACAAAATGTTTTTACATGACATTTCATCCTTGTTTCCATTTTGTTTCAGATTAGTGAGTTAATCTGTACACATGATATTCCATGCTGCATTTTATCATCATACTGCCTACCTGGGCCACTTTTGCTAGGGTAGTTTGGTTCAAAATTTCCTTGTACGCCTGACTTCAGTACAGCCACTGGTCCATGTGTTGGTTCCGGATGAATCGAATCAGCCGGTACCACATATTTTCCTCCCTTCTGTACCACGACTGGATTTTCCATGACATTCTGGATATTCTTTTGCTGTCGTTTTTTTTCTTGGTATCTTGCAACCTATCAGAGTATATGTATTAAAACTTCAACAATGTATAATGATAAATTATCATTGGTAAACTTTTACATCATCTCCTATTTGTTGACAGGGATTGAGGGCAATAGTAATAATATTATCCTCTCAGTCTGAGAGACAATTTATTATTGCCTGATGCTACATATCAGGCAATAGTTTGGTCTCAAGGACACTTACATAGCCCTAGATCCAGTCAAAAATGTTTTGTTACATGGATTTTTAGATTGATGTATTTCTTACTGCTGATGAACCCAGTTATCTCACACTTACATAAACATGAGTTTCTTTTGCTCTAGATTTGTAGTTCACTGGAAAAATTCTGGATATTTTCTCGCAGAGTTTCAGATCTGCAACTATCATTTCTAGTGTTTCACATCCTTATCATTTTTAGGTACTAGGCTTTTAGAATCCCGGCCATTATTAATGTACCACTACTCCCTCCATCTATTAATCCATAGATATCAGCCTCAGTTGAATAGTGTTTTTTAAAAATAATAATTGTCATCTCAATGAGTGTAACAAAAGTTGTCAGAAGACAACATAGCTCACTGGGAACTCTACTAAACATTGATTAATACAAAGTATTCAGGAGATTGGTGAAACACTCTTCGAAATGACAAATTAATTCCAGGCAATTCTGACAAGTCTCTAAGTGTTAACTTAGAATTTAGTGTTGATAATGCTTCATAATTATTGTTGAATAATTTAAAGGGACTGATTCACAATTTTACCCAAAATTTTGTTTTTCACTTTTTAATAATGATCAAAATCTACTGTCTAATGTGTTTGAAAGATTTCACATGAAAATTAAGGTTATACATCACCACAGAAGCTCATTTTAGAGAGTTTATTCTTTGTTTTGTAAACAAAGATTGCGGTATGCTATTGTTTACGAAATTTTCAAAAGAAATGGATATCGATCTAAGTTTATTATATCTTTCACATTTCAAGCATTTTTGGGGTAAAAGGTGTCATCTAAAAGTTAAAATTTGTGACTATGCAAAATTAAGATGCATTATACAGTATAACAAAATTAATTTTTCACTTGTTTGTTTGTTTACATAAAAAGACTCGAGTCTTTGTTTACATAACACATATTTAAGGCTAAAATATTGCTTTCATTCTTGCATTCAGAAGGTCAAAATTTTGACTGTCAACATTAAATGAGTTATATTTCTAATGCTTAACATCAAAAATAAAAAATATTTTATCAAAAATTGTGAACCAGTACCTTTAAATATTAAAGTCTAATGAATCAAAATACATAGCTACAGTTAAAAGTTTTCGAAAAATAATGTCAAGATTCAAAGTAAATGTCAAGAGGTCAAAAGTCTTAGCAGTGGTCATGAGGCATCTATATATGAAATATCAAAGCCCTATTCCCCTTGGCTCAAAAGTTTGAGCCAAAGTTAGTTTTGAATAATAGGTAAGTCCAAGGTCAAGGTCACTGAGTTTTCACTAGGCATCTATATATGAAATATCAAAGCATTATCTTATATAGTTCAAAACATGTCGCCATTTTTGAACAGTAGGTCTAGAATTTTTGCTACCAAATTAAGGTCTTCCATTTCCATTGGAAGACCTTAACATTGTTATTGTAAGATATTTTTCCCTCTGTTATTTTTTTCTTACAAGTCTTATGGACGCGATTTCTTGAATATGCATCAGTCGATTTTCATAAAATTTTCAGGGATGATAGATATTCATATGAACTCGGTATTTTTTTCTTTTTCTTTTGATTACGTCAATTATTACATAAAATATTGATGTTTTTCTGATTTTTAGAGGGTCATTGTCCCCAAGTGTACTCGAATATTATTCAAGATATCGAGTTAAAATTTTCAGCAAATTGAGTTCATAGATGTGGAGACTCACATTCCAATATGCTGGTTTTGAGATATTTCCCTTTGAAGAACTCTCGTACATAGTAAAGCGCTAAACAACTTGTTTATGTGCGGGAGTGGGATGAATATCCATCACTGCATAAGTAAATGTACTTAGTATTTTTCTCATACGCTGTTTCATCACCTGAATTCAACTGATACACAAACTAAGTAAGTGATAGGTATTCAGGGAATAATTAAAACACGGAATTCTTATTATATCACGTAATTTCGTTGGTCGTATGTATCATATCCAGGATGTTACTTTCAAATATGATGATGTTTTTATGTTCCTACTTTAGTAACAATTTCCTTCGATAGTATTTTGTATTTTCTACATTTACATATTTAAAGAGAAGCCGCTTTTACCATATTTTATCGTCTTCCTCAATGACTAGGTTCACTCTGTCCCACTAAGGCACTCAAAGTTCTACTAAATGTACCTCCTACACAGGAGAGCTCTTATCTTGAAACTGGCGTATTTCTTTAACCCCCCCCCCCCCAAAAAAAAAAAACCACGTCAGAGCTCAGTAGGACTCGAAAAAATGACACCATTTTATACTGCATTTTTGCACACATTTTCTTCAATATCTTTTTATAGAGAGATAATTTGATAAGAGATGTAAACAAAATTTGTAGATAATGACGAGACCTATTTGACAATATCAAGTATTAGGGGCCAGTCCCTCAAATAAAGGGCAGAGAGGGGTCAAAATCATTTTTAAATATCTCAAAAAGGAAAAAAAAATTGTTAAACATTACAGAAGCAAAGCATGTTTTGCAACTGCTCATGTCAGCAAAATGAAAATTGATTTCGTAATAAGGGATTTCAAGGGAAACAATGTACAAAATAATATGCAATCCTCAAATTCTGTCTTACATCGTCCTTTAAGGAATTCAGTGAGTGGCCCCGAAAACTGAATATTGTATATATATATTTTGAAAACTAGAAATATTTTGTTAAACATTATAGAACAAAATTTGTAGATAAAGACAAGACCTATTTGATGATATCAAATTTTAGCAGTCAACTCTTCAAATAAAGGACCAAGTATTTTTTAGATATCTCAACAACAACAAAAGTAAGCATTATTGAAGCAAAAGTTGTTTGTTTTTATGTTTTGCAACTGCTCATGTCAGGAAAATGAATATTGATCATGTAATAAGGGATTTTAAGGGAGCAATATACGAAAAAATTTGATGCTTCTATCTCTTAAACAAGAGATATTTCGTAAAGGATTAAATAACATAAATTGGTCAGAATGTGACTCTAAACAATATGCCATCTCCAAATTTTGTCTTACTTCCCTTTTAAGGAATTCAGGGAATGGCCCCTAAAACTGGATATTTCATATATCTAGAGAACTAAAAACATTTTGTTTAACATTATAGAACAAAATTTGTAGATACATGTACTGTCAAGAGATATTCGCAAAATCAAATTTTAGGGATGAGCCCCTCAAATAAAGGGCCGAGAGGGGTCAAAAATATTTTCTTAATATCTTAAAAACTGAAAAAGAATTTGCTAAGCATTATTGAAGCACAGTCATTTAATGTGACGATCTGCAACTGATGACGTAAATTATTCCAGTCAAGATCATATTTTATCTCATCAGAAATCGGATGGAAGACCTATTCGTTGCTCGCAACAAAATTGTGTCTATAGTTTAGTAGTAATGTTTATACGACTACTGGTAAGACATAAATATACCCTCAGTTTTTTCTTGATCACTTCTGGATTTTCATCATCTGCAGGCCGCTCGAAGCGATGAACAATCACAGGCACCGCAATAAGAAGTGAGATCACCACTATTCCCAACTTCAAAATCGCTTTTCTTCTGTATCGAAGCCTCATTGAATTTATGCTGTAGTCTAAAACAAAATATGAAATGAATCATGCATACTTTACAAAATCAAAGACTTTATACTGATGAGAATATGAATAACAATACATAACATCATGCAGTATTGATAAAACAGCTAAACACATGGTCTTTGAGGAGATCAAACCAGATATATATACAATGTATCAATATGTAATGATACCTGAAGCAAATCAAATTATTTTTCATACACAAAATTTGACCATAATTTTCAACATAGAAGTGACCACACTTTATCCCTGCTTTGGCTTTGAGATTATACATTTCTTTTAAAACAATCTTTTTCTATATCCATCACCTATGTCTTTTAGCCACCTGCCATTTATGAACTCAGATATTACGAGCGATTTTGATTAGTTAAAATTTTGAGCTGTCAATGAATCAAATTCAAGTTATCCTGCACCTTCCCTCTGTCACTGAAGATAAGGTGCACCAGTACTTAGCTTGTTAAATGGTTGTGTATCATTCTCCTTCAAACTTTTGATTCTACAATCATATGACAACTTTACAATTAGGCCAATTCAACTTAATTAATAGATTATCATCCCCTCCTGCCCCTAAAAAAATTGACCCGCCCGGAATTTTTCAATTTAGCGAAACTTGCGATTTCTGAAAAATTTTCATGTCCGACTCCGATATTTACACTTCTTGTTTATATTTCTGGTATAGCAACGTGAAAAACCACATGACGAAAATAGATATATGTATTTGGTTTTCTCAATATCTGACGCGTGTAAATGAAAGGAAGGGATAAATGTTCTTCATATCTTGATGAAGTTTGGTATCTTTCTGTGTTTGAAATTAAAGCTTAACCTGGAATTCGTATGTGAAATAAGCATAGATTGATATCCATCTGGCTTTAAATGATGCACTTATGTTGACAAAAAACTCATTTGTCATCATTATTTTTCTCAGAAAATAAAAATTAAAAAAATAAAATCCTCCCACCTGCCCCATTCGTTTTGGTGACCCTGGATGACAATCTACTAATTAAGTTGAATTGGCCTTACTGTATCAACATCACTGTGCTGTGACAAAACTAATATATATCCCTATTTGTTTGAAATAAAACCATAGATCATTTCATAATATCAAGGTTTGGTTTCATGAAGTTTGATTTTATGCCAGGCAGAGGAACCAACGATGCCATATTCATCTTACAACAAAGCAAGAAAAACACATTGCAGCCAACAAACCCCTATACTTGGCTTTCGACCAAGTACCTAGAAAAATCATCTGGTGGGTGATGCGCAAACTAAGTATTGATGAATGGTTAGTCAAATTGTGCAGATCATGTACTCCAATACAAGAACCCATATTCAAGTAGGAGATGGCTACAGTGATGAGTTTAATGTCAATGTTGGTGTTCATCAAGGATCTGTTTTGAGTCTGTTGCTGTTTATCGTTGTTCTGGAAGCGTTGTCAATCCAACTTCGTACAAGCTGCGAATTTTGACATGCTGATGATCTAGCAGTTGTTGACACTTCCATTGAGTCTCTGATTGAAAGAGTGACCAAGTGGAAGAAGAGCTTGAAGAAGAAAGGACTCAAGGTCAATATGGGTAAGACCAAAGTGATGATATCTAGCTTGAATATGGAATCTATGTGAAGTTCAGGAAAGTACACATTTGTAGTCTGTCTAAAAGGCACAGGCAGGAACTCCATCTTCTGTAACAGCTGCTCATGCTGGGTCCATAAGAAATGTAGTGGAATCAAAGCTTCTCTTAAACCTGATACAAGTGCCTGAGCTGTCATGGACTTGATCGACCTATTGATGGTAGCCCTATGACGAGGTAAAAATTGTTGAGGAGAAACTTGAAGTTGTAGCGGACTTCTTATGCCTTGGGGGACACTGTCATCTAGCGGTGGCTGTGAACTTGCAGCAACAACACGATGTACGTCTGCTTATATGTACGCCCTAGGCAGATCAAAGCGGACATGGGATGAGTTAGTAAAATACAGGATTAGATTACATCAATCCACAGGATCGCCATGTAAAAACGACCTTCGACTTCAATAGGACAGCCAAGTCTCACCCTTGCAAAAGGATTAATAAAAGGCCTAGATAATAACAAGAGATGTTTGTAAAACACATATGCCCCCCATGGTGCAAAATTGAAAAGGATTATACACACACACATCATTTAATTGAGAGTAGTATCATCAATTCAAAATATTGAGCAGACAATATCTTCCTATGTCAAGAGTGGATTGACCATGTGACCTAAAAATCAATAGGGGTCATCAACTCCTGAAGATGTACCAGTGTACCAAGTTTGATGTCTGTCAAGCAAAGGGTTCTCAAGATATTGAACGGACAGTATATTCCTATGTCCAATTTGACCCTTGACTTTTGACCATGTGACCTTAAAATAATTAGTAGTCATCTTCTCCTGAAGATGTACCAGTGTACCAAGTTTGATGTCTGTCAAGCAAAGGGTTCTCAAGATATTGAGCGGACAGTATATTCCTATGTACAGTTTAACCCTTGACCTTTGACCACGCGACCTCAAAATCAATAGGTGTCATCTTCTCCTGAAGATGTACCAGTGTACCAAGTTTAATGTCTGTCAAGCAAAGGGTTCTCAAGATATGGAGCAGACAGTATATTCCAATGTCCAGTTTGACCCTTGACCTTTAAACATGTGACCTCAAAATAAATAGGGGTAATTTTCTCCTGAAGATGTACCAGTGTACCAAGTTTGATGTCTGTCAAGCGAAGGGTTCTCAAAATATTGAACGGACAGTATATTCCTGTCTAGTGTGACCCTTGACCTTTGACCATGTGACCTCAAAATCAATAGTGGTCGTCTTCTCCTGAAGTCGTATCAGTGTACCAAGTTTGATGTCTGTCAAGAAAAGGGTTCTCAAGATACTGAGCAGACAGTATATTCCCATGTCAAGTTTGACCCTTGACCTTTGACCATGTGACCTCAAAATCAATAGGGGTCATCTTCTCTTGAAGATGTACCAGTGTATCAAGTTTGATGTCTGTCAAGCAAAGGGTTCTCGAGATATTTAACAGACAGTATATTCCTATGTCCAGTTTGACCCTTGACCTTTGACCATGTGACCTCAAAATCAATGGGGGTCATCTTCTTTTGAAGATGTACTGGCGTACCAAGTTTGATGTCTGTCAAGCAAAGGGTTCTCTAGACATTGAATAGTCAGTATATTCCTATGCCCAGTTTGACCCTTGACCTTTGACCATATGACCTCGAAATCAATAGGGGTCATCTACTCCTTTGGATGTACCAGTGTGCCAAGTTTGATGTCTTTCAAGCAAAGGGTTCTCAAGATATTGAGCGGACATTATATTCCTATGTCCAGAGTAGATTGACCCTTGACCTTTGGACCTGAAAAACAATAGGGATCCTCTTCTACTCATAACTAACCCACATATGAAATATCATTATCATCAAGTGAATGGTTCTCAAGATATTGAGCGGACAACACATGGTCTACAGACCGACCGACCGACCGACCGACAGGTGCAAAACAATATGCCCCCTCTTTTTCAAAGGGGGGCATAAAAATAGATGGTGAAGATGAAGGTAATCTTCACAACAAGTACATGTGCTACTAGCAATTTTCACTAGCCTCTTACATAATTCTATGTAGCAATTTTACTAGCCCAAGAAATTGTCTGGATTGGGCTAGTAGTTTATCATGAAGACAGCCAGGGACAGATATCAATCTCTATATTTACTATAGAATTAACCCCCTACCAACCTGAATTTTCCTAAAATAACTGGATATTGATTTCTCTTGTACGTAATGACCAGTGTCTGTGGTAAGGTCGGGGGTAGACTAATCCTATATGTATCGTGAGTTGATGTTCCTTTCCTCATCACTTGTATGTGAAGCACAAACAACAACTTAATGTAGTTTGAGACTGAGATTCCTCATATACTCTAAGGCCAAAAAAAAAATAAATGTTGGTTTCCACTTTCCCGACCGACCCTAAAAAATTCTGCCGACCCTAACACATTTTTTTCCATTCTCACAAATTTTGCGAATGTCATCACTACAACAAGAGTATATTTATTGACTTATTTTAAATAAGTTATTCATTATGCACTAACACATTCCATAACACCGAAACAGTTTTCGTTTACCATATTATAACTTATTTGATTACTAGACAATCACAATCATTATGTTTTATGCATAGTAGAATACTAATTAAATCATTAAAAAATAATTCAACCTATAAAATAAAAACAAAAAACAAAAAAAAAAAAACACTACCTACCTACCGATCCTTAACACTTTTGAGGTGAAAGTAGAAACCAACATATACATTTTTTTGGCCTAACAAGAGGCCAATGGGCCTTAATGGTCACCTATGTAACATACAGAAATTCTTCAATGGCCAGCACAATCACACAATTAAGATATTATTTTAAAAAGATGAAAATAAACTGTCCTTAGTTTCTAGATTTTAGTATTTTGCAATATCCAAAAGTAAATGAGGAATGTTGGTGCCATCTTCAGAAGTCAAGGTTTATTGATTTGTTACCTCATACTTTATAAAAGTTGGGCTCATTAGACCATTACGCAATCCACTATAAATAAAACATCCAATGAAATCACTGCATCTTGTTATGGTATACATGGATACAAATGACACGATCTCATACTGCTGTATTGATAAACACATGCAATTGTAATATTTACACCACTAATTACATTTATTGATAGTAGATCAAGTTTGGAAACCTTTTTGCTTTTAAAGACGTTATTGCTTAAACGATTGAAATAGCCATAACTGTAGGTATCAATATATGTGTTTTTATTTGAATCTCTCACTTCGCGTTGTTATAAATAGAACCTCATTCTCATTGGTTCCCACTCTTTTGTGGAAACAATCAGAACGAACCCAACTTTTTGATAGTCACTGATGACAAAGGTTTGTGCGAGGTAATGAATCAATAAACCTTGACTTGTGAAAATGTGTTGGTGGGCACTATTTCTAATGACTAAATCTATGTGTTGCAATAGTGCAAATAATATTTTTTTGTTTTTAGGACCAAAAAAAAAAATGCATGTTGGTTTCCACTTTCCTGGCCGACCCTAAAAATTTCTGCCGACCTTAAGGAGGTATGCTACACCAGAGAAATTTTATGTAGATGAAAAGTGGAGGATATGTACAACAATATTTTGAAGTTGAAAATTTTCAAATTTACTTTAATTTGTCAAAAAATACAGTTTTAGTAGAAGGTAATCTGAAAAAAATTTAAAACCCCTACTGGACTCGAACCTGCGACCTACAGTTCATCAGTCGGTATTCTAACCTACTGAGCTACTCGGCTAGGTATTTAAATGAAAAAGGAAAAGTCAAATATTGTTGATATCGATTTTTTTATCCATGTTTTTAAAGGAAGTCAGCCATTATGACGATGTAGAGTACTACCTTAACACATTTTTTTCCATTCTGACACCTAACTTTCAAACATTTTATAAAAATAGTATACTGCACATAGGTTTACAGTAATTGCTAGCACCGGCTGAAGTTTACTGAATTTCCAGAAACGAAGGTTCATCGGCAGAGTCAGTCCAAAGAATCTCAGCCGAGACTGTCCAATGACACCATGGAATTTGGTGCTGTCTATAAAATTTTGCGAATGTCATCACTACAACAAGACTCCATTCACAACAATAGTATATTTATTGACTTATTAGAGGGCGAAGCCCTCTCACGGCCCAAAGGGCCATGAGAGCGGAGCTCTCCCTGTAGGTAACACGTATATGCATGTTTAAAAGGAAAATATAGAAAACCAATGAAAAATTAAACCATACCTATGGAATTTGAAAATTTTGATCCCAATGGCGTCGATTCGAATACTAGCGCGTGGACACGTATTTCTCCATTTTGAATCTCGTGTACCCAAGTTAATGTCGTCCTAAGATGTTACATGAAATCCGTAAAAGCATGTAAATCTTATTTTCTTATCATATATAATCACTCCTCGATTTAAAACGCGATTGTACAATACAATGTCTCCTATGTTTGTATTTGCTAAACACCGACACTGAATATGATGTCACAATGCACTATTTACATCAGTTGCATAGTGTTTCCTGCGTTCAAGAAATAGGCAGATCAAAAATGTCAAAGTTAGAATAATTTGATTAAGCTCTGTCCTCACAAGTTAGGTGCTAATATTCGAGATATTTTTGCCCTGTTATGGATCTAGATACTAATGCCAATATTTTCTGCTTCGCCCTCAAACACGATCACGCCTTAAGACATATTAAGCTATTTATTATATTTATTATGCACTAATACTAGACGGATTCTGAAACACAGAATACTAGAATATTGTAGAATACTAAATCATTAAAAAGTAATTCAACCTATAAAATCAAAAAGAAAGAAAAAACTACCTACCTTCC
The DNA here is from genome assembly GCF_947568905.1 of Ostrea edulis. Taxonomy (NCBI): domain Eukaryota; kingdom Metazoa; phylum Mollusca; class Bivalvia; order Ostreida; family Ostreidae; genus Ostrea; species Ostrea edulis. The sequence continues at coordinate 67,957,311 of NC_079168.1, read as the reverse complement.
GACCCTTAAAAATTTTGAGGTGAAAGTGGAAACCAACATTTGGGGGGGGGGGGGGGGGGGAGCTTACAGTTTCTGCTAACAATGAATTTCTCTTGCAAGTATGGCTAATAAACTATGATTGAAAATATGTGATGGAAAATTACAGAAAATAGAATTTGTTACATTGCTTCTTATTTTTTGTTATCAAAAGCACAGTGTACTAGAGGGCGAAGCCCTCTCACGGCCCAAAGGGCCGTGAGAGTGGAGCTCTCCCTATAGGTAACACGTATATACATGTTTAAAAGGAAAATATAGGAAAATAATGAAAAATTAAACCATACCTATGGAACTTGAAAAGTTTGGTACCAATGGGCAATGGCGTCGATTCGAATACTATCGCGTGGACATGTATTTCTCCATTTTGAATCTCGTCTACCCTAGTTCACGTCGTTCTGAGATGTTACATAAAATCCGTAAAAGCATGTAAATCTTATTTTCTTAATCATATATAATCACTCCACGATTAACGCCATGTTTTTTGTTGTGTTTCAAACGCTATGTTTGTAACTTTGCTAAATAACGACGCTGAATATGACGTCACAATGTACTGTTTACATCGATTGCGTTATATTTCCCGCGTTCAATATATAGGCGGATCAAATGTCCAAAATTAGGATGCTTTGATACAGCTCTGTCCTAGTGCTAACTTTGGGTTATTTTTGTCCTGTTTTGGATATAGGTACTAATGCCAAAACTTTTTTGCTTCGCCCTCAAACACGGTCACGCCGTAAAACATATTATTCTTTATCATGTTTATGGGTTACCTGTACGTTGAATTTATCCAAACTTGCATTTTTAAAGCCAGAACAAAGAAATTGATGTGTAATATATAGCATACTGACTAAATATTTTAAGGTGAACATTGGTGTAGAAGAATTCTGTCGGATTGAATTAGACAGAACCTGAACATGCTTAATGACAGGTGTCTTATTGACATCAGACATGGGGTTAACGTCAACGTGGCCAATACGGGCAGGTAACGAGGTCACGCATCCGTAATTGAGTGTTTAATGTACTTACCTTCGCAAAAATCCTTTCTATACTTTGTGTTAATAAATGATTATTTGTGTAGAGAGTTACAGGGCACACATTGGACGTTTTAGATTTCTATTTAGATAATAAGTAAAATTGAAAAGTCGGTAAATTCAAACCGGAACTTTACTAAGAAAGCTGAATAGTGAAGGAAAAACCAAGAAAGGTACATGCATAGATTTTATTTTTCCGATATGATTATTTTCATGGAATATAGAGGGTATCCTTCTTTCTAAATTCAGTAGTCTTTTTATAAGGTCTAAATCAAACTATCATTTCCACTTTTCTATCGGCCACGGATAAATACTTAATAAGAATTGTTCAGTGGTGGATCTTGAGCGGTTTTGTTGGCAAAACTGATCAAGTGACCATGCATAGACCACAGGTATTTGAATTTTAATCGATAAGTAGATATAATATAGAAAAAAGCTCTATCTTATATATATAGATTTAGAGTGTTTTTCCCCTTCTTTTATGCCCCCCCCCCCCCTTCGAAGAAGAGGAGCACATTGCTTTGCAACTGTCGGTATGTCGGTCGGTCAGAAGACCACATGTTGTCCGCTCAATATCTTGAGAACAATTCACTTGATCGTAATATTTCATATGTGGATTAGTTATGAGTAGAAGAGGACCCCTATAGATTTTCAGGTCAAAAGGTCAAGGGTCAATCCACTCTGGACATAGGAGACACTGTCCGCTTAATATCTTGAGAACCCATTGCTTGACAGACATCAAACTTGGTCCACTGGTACATCTTCAAGAGAAGATGATCCCTATTGATTTTGAGGTCACATGGTCAAAGGTATAGGGTCAAACTGGACATAGAATATACTGTCCGTCCAATACCTTGAGAACCCTTTGCTTGACCAATCTAATTAAAATTATATCCTTTAATCCGCTCACGTACATCGTTACACAAGGTGTAGCGACCTTGTGTAGCGATATACGTGTGCGGATCAGAGGATCTAATTTTAATATTAGATTGTTGCTTGACAGACATCAAACTTGGTACACTGGTACATCTTAAGGAGTACATGACCTCTATTGGTTTTGAAGTTACCTGGTCAAAGGTCAAGAGTTAAAATAGACAAAGTAATATATTGTCTCCTATATTTTAAGAATCAGTTGCTTCGTTAACACCAAACTTGGTACACTGGAACAGCATAAGGAGTAAATGATCCCTATTGGTTTTTAGATCACATGGTCATTCCACTCTAGACATAGGGAGATATTGCGCCATTGATTGTAAAATTGTGCGCTTTATAAATTTTAATAATAATAATATTGTCTGCTCAATATTTTGAAATAGTTTGGCACTAATATCATTTAAGTGATGCATGTGTATAACCCTTTTCAATTTTGCACCATGGAGGGCATGTATACATGTTTTACAAACATTTCTTGCTTGTACTTATATCTGTTTACTGATTAAATTTCAGATACCAGTGCATAGACGTAAATGAGACCAAAGAAAGTTGTTTTGCGCTTATTTTGAGATCTGCGTTCCGATTCGAAAGTGAAAGATGGCAACGCCCTCTCTTTGATTGGAAAGGGGGGGGGGTCCATCCTGTTATGTTATTGACCCACCTCTCTCTCTCTCTCTCTCTCTCTCTCTCTCTCTCTCTCTCTCTCTCTCTCTCTCTCTCTCTCTCTCAAAATCGAATTCGTTTTAGTTGTGTCGCGATGTAAAGAGTCCATATTAGCTTTTAATCTGAAAAAAAAAATTGTAAAAAGATGCTAATTAATATGATCATGATATGATGATAGTTTTGTATGTCAATTTAACCACACAGTAATTAGTGAAATTAAAACTAAGTTTAAAATCTTATCAAAATAAATATTTCGGTTTTATTGAATATATACAGCATTGTATAAAAATGGAAGACATATATATATACATTGTATATCTTATATATGTATTTTGCTTCATTCAGAACCTCTGAATAGGTATGCTGACACAAACATTGAAATAGTAAATCACAATTTTACACCCCGCCCCAAATAAATAAATAAAAATCCGACATCAAAATGACAGCTACTGGGGGCGGATCCAAGGAGTTTTTTTTTTTAAAGGAGTAGGTCTACCATTAATTTGGGTTTTCAAGGGGGAGGGTCCACCCTCATAATGCGTTATTTTGCATTTTTAAAAGCAAAATTTTCTGACGAAAGGGGAGGGGGCAACTCGCGAACCCCCCTCTGGATCAACCACTGAGCTAACACAAGTTATATAAGCACTGCTGAAAGTCGTGAAAGGATTTTTTGCCCGCACCACGGATCTCCAGGTATTCGAGGAAAAGAATTGGTGATTGGTGAAGGGAAATGCTTACTATTCGCAATCAATCAAAAAAAAAAAAAAAAAAAAAAAAAAGATAAAGATGTGAAATGTGATCCATAGTTATCAGAATTATTAGAAATAATACAGTTTCTTCATAAAAGTGTATACCTTTCCTCTATACTTAGCAATCAAAAGCCAAATATTTAATAGTACTTCTGAGAGAAGTTCGAGATGTTCTTCGTAAATATCAATTCGAGACAGCCATTAGACGGGGGTGTTGTGGTGGGGGTTAACTGACACTTGATATTCTGTCCTTCGATATGTTGAGGGGGGTCAAGGGCAGATCCAGAGCGGACCAAAAAGTTTAAGAGTTATTCAATTTTAACGAGTCTTTGAGTCAAAATTGTATGAAAGATGGATACTTACCTGTAATATTGCATCATTCCAATTTATCAACACCAGTATACCATTTAATTCTAGGGTAAATACGACGATACACTGATATATATTTACGATATTTTCGTCAGATACAAGTATCACTTAAAAATTCTTAAAAAGTATATCACTATGTAACATAAAAGTTTTGTTTAAAAGAAGTAGACAATTTGAAAGTGAAAAAGAAGTGCCAGGAAATGCTCACAATGCAGGATTTTGCACCACTTATCCAGACCCCCGGCCTATTGGTAGTAACCTTTAAATCAGCGCCCCCCCCCCCCCCTTTGTGTGTGTGTGTTTTGGGTGGGTTTTTTTTTCCATTACGAAAACATGTTCAAGTACGCGATTAAAATATACTAGAATTAGAATGACTACAGAGCTTTGGAAACGAGTGGTGATTAACCTAAGCATTTTCGTGAATGAGACCGTCTCAAGATACCCCCCAAGATATAATGTACACCAGCAAAATGGGGTAGAGGTGGAGGTCGTGAAAAGAACGTAAAAAATAAAGTGCTAGACCCCCCCCCCCCTTTCACAAATTCCTGGACCCGCCTATTGGGGGTGGTAGTAATTTGACTTCTTAATTAATGGAAAGTAAAGTCCAATGTGGTATCGAGATTGTACTAGGTTTTAAACAGCATCTTCCCGCCTACCCCCCCCCCCCCCCCCACTCCGGCGACCACCAGACCTATAGAGGGACTCTAAATCCTTGTTACAGCTACCTTCAGGAAAATGTGTCCCCCTGAGTAGGTCGAGGGGTCTGAGACACGCAGTTCTTGGCTAACATGGATATAAAATGGGGGGGGGGGGGGATCTTTTTTTCTTTCGTTCTGATTTTCCCCCTTCTAATTATTAGTTACTGATGTTTTTAAAGAGATTGATACTCTTGAATATTTAACTAGATCATGTTCAATATTATTGTAACGTTAAATGAAGTGACCCATAGGTCAACTGCAACGAGGCGTCTGCTGACGACTAAATCCATGCTGATCTATTTTTAGCAGAATTCGGCTTTTTAACCGACAGGTGAGTGGCTAAATCAATTTCCGGAGAATTTCCTGAAGCTTTGTAAGGAATGTCACACCTGCTTCTGTTGGAAAGTTTAAGCATTGCCGAGTCCACATCAACATGAGGTAAGGCCATCTATATTTCAATTGTTTCAAAATATTATTGGCGGAAGCGTTCTTGAAACTGTTAGGGCCATGTGGAATGTGACATGTTTCGATACAATGTTTGAATAGGCGTACAAGATCTTGGGAATTTATGAGATTATGAAGGGGTGCACCATGAGATTTCCGGACCATTCGATGGATTAACGTACTGTGATATTTTTTAAAAAACAATCCCTGATTATATATAATATTGCTCCATGAATTAATGAACAATTATTGAATTAACTCCTGAGTTTTACAGTTCAAGTTAAGAGTATTAGAGCCTATACGTGCAGTGGAAAGAAAATTGAAAGTATCCATGTGTAAATTTGAGCGGTGAAGTTTCATTCAACTCGGCAGTTAGTAATTGTTTTAATCAGCGGGAGTCAGGAGGTTAATAATATTATCACTGGAAAGAGAGGGAGGGGGCTTGAAATGGGGGATCAAACGGGAGCCCGAGGAGATAGGAAAGTGTTGAGGGATAAACAGCAATTAGCAGGCTACCGGGGACTGATAACAATTATGCTCTTTTGAGATATAGGAGCAGGTTCACCTGTGATTGTGTACAGTTTTGAAAACAGAACATCCATTCACGTCATAAGTAGTCATAATTAATTGGGTTACTATCTCAAGAGTCTCTCCAACTTTATATCTGAAGAAGCCAGTCTCAAGGTTGAATGGTATGATGTATAAACACCAGTTAAGCCATAGTTTTTAGCTGACAGTGCAGCTTAGAGATACAGTAAGCATCTTAGACAAGGTGATTTGACGTGTAGTACAATACTTTAATGTTTTATTGCAGTTTAAACACCATAGGTGGAAAGATAAAAACTTGAGACTTAATGTAAACAAATAGTAATAAAAGATCTCCCTGGTACTTTGTTTTCTTCTCCAAGGGCACTGGATTCATGATATTAAAAAATACAAATTGATATAAGAAATTGTCCCAAAATCATATCAATGAATCAAAAATTTAATGGAACAAAAAGCTCCTTCCAGCCCCAAACTTCACTCTCTATACAAACTCCATACAAATTCCACTCTCTATACAAACTCCATACCAAACTCCACTCTCCATACAAACTCCATACCAACTCCACTCTCTATACAAACTCCATACCAAACTCCACTCTCAATACAAATTCCATACAAACTCCACTCTCTATACAAACTCTACACCACCTTCACTCCATACAAACTCCACTCTCCATACCAACTCCACTCTCCATACCAACTCCACTTTCTATACCAACTCCACTTTCTATACAAACTCCATACCAAACTCCACTCTCCATACAAAACTCTATACCACCTACACTCCATACAAACTCTATACCACCTACACTCCATACAAACTCTATACCACCTTCACTCCATACAAACTCTATACCACCTACACTCCATACAAACTCTATACCACCTTCACTCCGTACAAACTCTGCTCTTTATACAAACTCCATAAAAACTTCGCTCTCTATACAAACTCCATACAAACTCCACTCTCTATACAAACTCCATACCAACTCCAGTCTCTATACAAATTCCATACACACTCCACTCTTTATACGAACCCCACTCTGCAAACTCCATACAAACTACACTCTTAATACAAACTCCATACCAACTCCACCACTCAATGTTTGGAGCCACCCACCACTCAATGTCTGGAGCCACCTCATAGTCCTATTGTTAACTCTATGGAACCTCATAACAGACTTAATATTCTATAGCTACAAACTCTACTACTTCCTCCTAGACATAGACTAAACATTCACTTTCCATGCAAATTTCCCACAGACTCCAATGTCTATAGAACCTTCCTACAGACCCTATTATCCAATGTCTATAGACCTCCCCACATACTCCATTATCCAATGTCTATAGAACCTCTCCTTAGTATTTACTAGATATACAGTCTTCCCACATGTACTTCAGTATTCAATATCTATAGAACCTTCCTTATAGACCCATGGTTCAGTATGAATAGAAATCTCCACAGTACGAGTACAGTCTTTCAGGGTTGGAAATTCACTGAAAAAAGCAGTCAGTCACAGGGCTGGCTACTTTTAAAAGTTACCAGCCCTGATGAAAAATATTCATTATTATGAATGTACTATGAATAAAGCTTAATATTAATATTTCTAACACAGGCCCCTGGAAATTTTCACCTTTTACAAAGTATTTGAAACAATATCTAAGCATAATGCCATTACCCAAACTGCAAAGGATGCAATTTTTAAGTTTTGCATGCTTAAACATTAAACTATTCATCTCTATAAATCCTCTTTTATAAGCCTGCTAACAATGTCATAATCATGTAAACTTTCGCATCATCTTGCGGATCTCGCACTCGCACGTTTGTAATAATGCCGAACGTAATTTGTACTGCGAACGCTGATTGGCTATAACATTCAGACAGACCAATGAACGAATAGATTACAATTCCTACGTCTTACATGTACCTTATTCACAACGATACCTAATCTAACAACAGATAGCGTCTGTACATTTTTGTGAATGAGGTAAAAAAAAAACTTAAAAAATAGAAATTATCGGTTTAAAAATAGGAACTGGCTATTTAAATTAGCCCGACCACTGGACTGTCATCTAAAGTTTTGTTCCCGTCCACCTGAGAAACAGACCGTCTCGGGCGGGCAGGCTATAATTTCCAACCCTGAGTCTTTTGTTAGGAATTTTCCAGTTTCTAGTGTCCACGTTTGTTAGGACTCTCCACAATACCAGTGTCCACTCTGGACAGGACTCTCCACAGTACCAGTGTCCACTCTGGACATGACTCTCCACAGTACCAGTGTCCACTCTGGATAGGACTCTCCACAATACCTGTGTCCACTGTAGACAGGACTCTCCACAATACCAGTGTCCACTCTGGATAGGACTCTCCACAATACCAGTGTCCATTCTGGACAGGACTCTCCACAATACCAGTGTTTACTCTGGACAGGACTCTCCACAATACCAGTGTCTACTCTGGACAGGACTCTCCACAATACCAATGTCCACTGTGGACAGGACTCCACAATACCAGTGTCCACTCTGGATAGAACTCTCCATAGTACCAGTGTCCATTCTGGATAGGACTCCACAATACCAGTGTTTACTCTGGGCAGGACTCTCCACAGTACCAATGTCCACTCTGGACAGGACTCTCCACACTACCAGTGTCCACTCTTAACAGGACTCTCCACACTACCAGTGTCCACTCTTAACAGGACTCTTCACAATACCAGTATCCACATTTGATATAACTCTCCACAATACCAGTGTCCACTCTGGACAGGACTCTCCACACATCCAGTGTCCACTCTTAACAGGACTCTCCACAATACCAGTGTCCTATACAGCATCCTGTCCATTCACTTAAAATAAATCACTTGAGGGAATTCATTTTACTGTCTTGGTGTAATTCATCATACTGATAGAAGAGATAACTTGTCAGATAGAATAGGTGTGTGTGTGTCTGACAGGAGCAGTGTTTGGACCAATTGTAATATGTATAAATCACACAAAATTTATAGAGGGGGGGGGAGAAATATCAAAATGATCTCGGTCTGAGTAACACAGTTTTTCTATGAATGTGCTGGAGATAAAAAATGGTAATTCAATTTGGGAGTGGTCTTTGAAGTTCAGGAACATGCCTCAGCCACAAAAGACCCCGGTCTGTGGTTAGCCTTGAAATTACACCTCTATGGAAACTTTTATAATACTAGAGTGGCATTTAAGCCTCTCTATTTGTGCACAATGACTGAAAAATGTTTCTTTAAAATTCTATAAAAACTGTGTGGTTTGCGATACTGTCTGTGAATTTAAGGAGTGTGTACTGGAGACAGGACTGGAGAGACAGTTAGTGTTTTAAATGTTTATTTGGTGGTGGTGGTGGTGGTGGTGGGGTGGGGGTGTTACACTGGAGATGATCAACTTCAGTGAGTGGGTGATTACTGAGGACAGATAGAACTTGAGATTATTAGTTTAGGGGTTTTCTGGGAATATCACTGTGCTGCAGATGATATATTTGGTGTCTTTTTATATATTTGGCTTCTAGCTGTTGATAGCCATTAGAGCAGGAAAGCTGGTTCAAAATCATAAATTGTCTTAGGTTTACTAAGAAGTAAAAACATGCATGATTCATGTAACATTAATAGATTTTATGTAAATAGTGGATCTTTTTCTCATTAGCTTTTTTGATTATTGTGCCAAACCCCCCATTACACCCTTGACTAGTTACTGTAAACAGGGGAGCTGGCAGAAGCCTCTGTACCTCCTCTGTTAAGACAATTGCAGTAAATTGCCAGGATTGGATTATTTACGACACTACATTTTCAAAGGAACAGAACAGAAAGACAATTATATACTTTCTTGTTTCTCCTTTAGTTTATCTGAGGTAATTAAGAATCTTTTTTCCGGTACACTTGTGCTGTAGTTTTATGTGATATATTTATGGTTGTACTGCTTCTTGAATAAGTACATGATCTATTTGTCTGTCTGAATTTTTATTTTGATGTGTATTGGAAAGAGATAAAACATTTATATTAGCATCATAATAGGAATTTCTAAAGGAGGCTGAGATACAGAGTATAAAGAGCTTTTTGACTTTGGTGCACCCAGCAAAGGAATTATTATTATCAAATTTAATATGCTTGATTAAAGGGACATAACTTTATATATGAAGAACATGGGCTAGTTTATTATTGATAAGGAAATTTTCATAGTGTGAAGGTATGTATTCAGAGTAGATATTATACAAAGCAAGCTTTTCATTTGCAAGGCATTTAAATCATTTTAAAGCCATTAAAACGTTGCTATCTGACAAGCATTAATAAAGTGATTAAATTCGGCATTACCATTGCAGGTCATGTGTCACATTTCCTATCCCCCTACAAGCTGACACACAGGCGGGTAATCATCCTGTCTGTGGATGCACTGACTGCTCACTTATAAAAGACCAGCAGACTTCATTATGTGCTGTTAATTAACATGTAAGGCCTGTTAAATGCAATGATTGTTTTCTGAAGCCAATAGCTAGTACCCTATGCTGTAAGGAGTCATGGGAAAGGTTTTGAATTTTGATGTGCCACTAGTCAAGGTTAAGTGATTCTGTATCATGTAATCTCCAAATCCGTATTTAAATATGTATATTGCACACTATCAATTGAATTGCATTGGGGCTGTTGATCATGTTGACAGAATTAATTTCTAATAAATCGTTTCGATTTCGGTAGTGTACTTTTACTCTTTTTGTTGACGTTTTTAATTATGCGAGGAAAAAGGATTAAATTTTATCAAGTGTGTCATAAATGTCTGTTTAATCCAGAAGAATATCTCTAAAGGAAGATTAATTGTTATCACAATATGAAAATGGGGGACCACCTGTTTTGAGCTGACAATATAATGAATGCATGAATTAAAGAAAGCTCAAATTTTGTTTTCACAGGGTGTTTACTGGAGATAAGGTGTGCAAACTTAATTATGCTTAAAAATACATGTATTAATTTACTGAAAGATTTCACATTTAAAACTTCACTTTAGTACATTGTAATACAAATTGAAAATATAGTTCTGTAAGTTTTCATCTTCTTTCGAGTTTGATTGAGAGGTTTATTAATTGTATCATATTGGTGCAAATCGGGCTTCATTTTTCTTGTCACAATAAATAATCTGTCAAGTCCCGACAAGAATTGAATATGTGTTGGTGCCAGCTTTTGAAATCTTTGCATGGGTGTCAAAAAAGTGATTTTTTTGTCAGGCTAGATAATCTCTAATGGTCATTACTCTTTGGAGAGTAAATACCCCTGTTAGTGACCGAAGTTTACTGGACACATTCTCTCTGGTCATTCCCCCAGTGTACATGTGGTAAAACAATTCCTGGTGACCTGAAGTCGTTGTTTGGTAGGTCCCTGTCTAACATTATTTTTGTCAGCTCTTATTTGTGTATTGCAGCTGTGCCATTGTTTGGTGATTGTTTACCTGTTCAGACAAACCAGTCAGCTGATGACAGCTAAATGTGTAATGAATAACATTTAAATATTATTTATGAATGGGCTTTTTAAAAATATGATCTGACTGAGGTCACAGTGTATTATTCAAGCAGTCATGGTTGGACTCCATCGTCTCTGTGTGTAGTGTACAAAAAAAAAAAAAAAAAAAAGAAGACGGCAAAAATCTTCCATCGAGCTCCTGAATTCTTACGTAAATCTCCGGCTTTTGTTGAGTTTACCTGTGGTGGTGGTTGGTGTGTACCAGTGCAGTAATTACGAGGATTGGTCTTTCTCGTAAGGCTGCAGTAAAGGATTGTTAGACATGCACATTCATATTTCCAATGTAAAGAGCAATATTGGATTGGCAGGCTTGACATTCTCTAACATGTGGATTATCATTGCATGATTTTTTTTGTGTTTGTTCAATTCGAGACTGGGACAAATTATATCGTAAGTCAAATATTTAATGTCTTGTTCAGTGGAATTTCTTTTTTATTAAATGTCTCTTATGTATAGTTCAATCCACTAAGAGAAGAATTCTCAACAGTTTTACACCAGGAAATTGTAGTTTTATTTTTGTGTCTTTTGCCCCAAGTGTCAGACAAAGACACCCTAAATAACTTAAGTAAATACCTGTACACCTGACAAAGGTAAGAGGGAGTACCTACACAGGTAACACAGTTATTGTGGGCTATCCATGGAGAAAAAGTCAGAAATTAACAATGAGGTAAATTGTTGGTGTCTCTTCGTTGTGTCTTTAGTCGGGTCAGCCAGTAAAATTTTGTGTGTCAATATTTTGTTCTTCAGCATGGATCATAAGGAGTTTATTGTAAGTAGGCAAGGTCAACAAGTCTGTCTGGCCACAGTTTTAAATCTTTGAAGAAAGAAAAAAATATTGAAGTGAAATAAGAAGAACATACTATTAAGTCTATAAGGAAAATTCTTGTTTTGTACTGGTTATAAAGATTTAGTGTCAATAATAACCACTTAGAAGTACCATTCCTGTTCGTGCTGTTGATGTAGGGTCGGTAAATACATCTGTATATACTTGTGGGACAAGTGCTGCTTGTTACATAATGGATTGTTCTTTGCTCTGGTAATGCTAAAGTTAAGTATGATATTAACAATCAGCAAGTAACTTGTATCTAATTGGGCCACTTTTATTATGAATTACAGATGATCTACTTGTGAAAAAAAAACAACAACCAGCAAACCAGCTTTGAACATGTAGGTCTAATTTACAGAAATGTTTAGATTTTTCAATATCAAAAGTGCAACAGTATGTTATCTCAATCACTTCAGATCCCAGATATGGGAAACACACCAGCAGACAGACAGACCGTAAAGCCAGACTATAATCACTAGACGAGAATGCTGCACAGTAAAGACACCGCCGTGATGGAGGACCAGCAAAAGTCTGCATACCAAAAGGTAAGGGAACCAAATAACTCGACAATAGTAGAATCGGTATAAAGGAAATTGCGGAGTTCTCCATTAGCCATCTGGTGTGGTGTTGTCTTACAGATTCTCACTTTGATTATACTTTTGTCTGATGTGGAAAATTTGACAAAAGACTGTTCATATTGAAGATCGATGTTTTTAAATATATAATAGACTCTTTATATTTTGATGAAAGTTTGGTCTGAACTTAACTTGGCATATTAACAATACTAGCTATATAGCTTCTGTTGAATACAGTGAAGAATCGGATATAACATGAAACCAATGATATTATGTTATTTTTGGGGGAGATGAAACTATTCAAATTCTAACTTTTTTTATGTATTTTCTTCTAAAGCATAATTTTCATAGACTGGAATTTGTCTTGGTAAGAGAATTTCATTTGTTTGCCCACTATACAGACATTTTGTGTTCAAACACTTTTTGAGAATTTTCTCAGGTAATCAAACAGGTGTGGAAAGAGATGTATGTGTGTTATAAGTATTTAATAAATATAAGAGAAAACCCAGGTCTGTTTAGATGTTATTTTGTTAATGTAAACCTCTGTTGAATAAAGCACAGTGGTTCCTATATTTTGTATGGTTATCCTAGCCTTCACTTTCATGGAAAATTTGACATTATTTTCGAGGGAGTAGGGAAAAAAAAGAATTAAGTTAGCATCAATCGGTAGAATATATACTCCCCAATGTGGTATTAATGCAAGGATAGGAAATTTGAAAATGGGGAAGTCAATTTTTTTCATTGTCACTTAACCCCCCCCCCCCCCCCCCCCATGTTATGGTTTCCATATTAACTGTTATTGAATAGGGAAATTAATGACATAAATTATACATTAACAATTGTGTTTCAAACTTGTAAGAATATTGACAAACATTCCGTGATATACCGGTAGGTGATAGATCCTTCAATGTGGATAGGGGATGTCTTATTATTATTACAATGGTTTGCTAGGCCCTTCAGTATAGACAGGAGGGGGGGGGGGGGTCTGCTAGATCCTTTAATATGGATAAGAGGGAGGGGGGTCTGCTAGATCCTTCAATATAGATAAGAGGGAGGGGGGTCTGCTAGATCCTTCAATAGGAGCAGGGGGTGTCTTATTGCAATGATTTTCTAGGTCCTTCTATACATTATTGAATAAAAAGCAAAAGTTGAACTAATATTTTTTTTTACTTTTAGATTTTTGCTCCTCTTGTTTTTTTTTTAAGAATCACGTTATGACTTATACTAAATGTTTGATATTGTATATTCTGAATTATTTTCTGCAGCATAATCCAGAAATTAATTTTACCATGTTATCAGTTAAATTGCTTTGCTTAATTCTAATTTTATTTCTTTACTTTGTCATAATTTCTAATCATTTTCTGATTCAACATTGACTCACAAATATTCACATTTCATATCATGCAAGTTAAACACTCTTATGGATCATATCCAAGCATCATCATAATCAATGTAACTTCAGATTATGGCAAAATTTTAAAAATGTTTTTGGTATATAAACCTTAGATTAATTGCATGTAAAGATTTGATTAAATGAAAGACAATTGCTTAGCTTGATAGAGACTAAACTTAAAATTTTCTTTTTCTTATGAAAACTGATATTAACTCATTTAACCACACTTGTACACATGTATTTGATACTTATTGAGATTTATATGCACTCTTTCTGTTGTATATCAAAGATATCTTGTTTTTTACAGATGCTGAACAACATTGCAAATGACCTTGACATCTTGCTGAATGACTTTTGCACCATATACCCAACAAAAGAGAATCAAGTCACCTTTAAAGCATTTGGGTAAGTTTGTGTGGTGAAAAGCAAACAGAACAAAACAAACCTATAGTTACATCATCATCACCATAGAAATGTTACACCCTTAATTAAATGATGGTGGATTGTTTTTTGCAGGGGGAATATTGAATTACTCTGCCCATCTTTTCATCGAGTTTGTCTCTGTCTTTCAGTGCAAATTGTGTCCAGTCTGCACACTTCAAATGTTGTTTCTGACTTGAGAGCATGTTATGACCCATGTTCAGAGTCATTTGTTTAAAGGTCAAGGTCACCAGGAGAAAATGTTAAAATTTTGTGGTGGCAATAACTTTGTATCAAAGTAAGCATGAGATATCCATAGATGAAACAAATGCAGTGTGTGATCTGATTGTGTGACCTGATTGTATGACCTGACCCTGGGTCATAGTAATGTGGACAATAAAGTGATGGTCAGTGGGGAAAGAAACATTTTAAAATTTTTGTATTGATCAGACATGTATCTTTGCAACAAGTATGATAAACTCAAACATCTCGCAAATGTTGCTTACGAGTTATGACTTGAGAATGTGTCATAATTCTGGACTATAAGGTTATATGGACATGATGATGAACAAGGTCAGGAAAACTGGATAAAAATTCTTGTTTTTTGTATTTTTAGAGATTTAGAGGTTGTTTGTGACCCATGCATGTGTCATGTTCTCAGACCAAGGCCATGTATAGACAATGTTAAAGTCACAGGGAAAATGATGTAAAATCCTTCTCTAGACTTTTCATTATGGAAACATTACACACTCATACTTAACCCAGAGGTTGTATTTGACCTTTTTTATACATGCGTCAAAGACAAGATGTAATGTAGTAGGCAACGCCTGTCTGTTTGTCTGTCTGAACAATGTAGGTAAAATGAACCATAAGCTCCAGGATCTTACAACTTTGTACGTTTGATCACCATGACAAAAGGAAAATGCCTTTTAAAAAAATTACAAGTTATTGAACTTAGTCAGTTTTGAGGAATTATTACCTAGAGAGTACATGATTTGTCTGTTTTCCTTCCACAGTTTTGAAGTGAGGACCTTATTAGTTTACAGAGTATTTATATGGGTATGGAAGATGTGCATGTGGCAAGGATTTTGATTTTCTTCAACTTTTGAGAAAATTACAGGTTGTTGAACTTAGTCAGTTTTGAGGAAATATTGCATAGAGAGTACATGATTTGTCTTTTATTTTTCCTTCTACAGTTTTAAAGTGAGGACCTTCTTATTTTATAGAATATTTGTATGGGTATGGAAGATGTGCATGTGACAAGAATTTTGATTTTCTTCAATTTTTAAGAAAATTAAAAATGAACTTAGTCCATTTTTAGAAATATTCATATTATACAAAGAAAGTACATTTGTATGTCACAGCCTGATGATGGCTGATACTACCTGAAGCAAAGTTCTACAAATTATGGCTTAAGAAAAACACCTTATGTAAGCATTTTCATGGGAGCATTATATACCGTTTGCGGTACTCTTGTTAATTTTGGGTTACAAAAAAATATCCCCCCCCCTCTAAATCTACTAGTGCATGTCAGTTATTTGCCTAGCAGTTAGTTCTCTTCTTGTTATGAGGTACGTAAGGCCTCATAAGTTATAAATATGAATGTGGCCTTCAAATTTATAGTATTTCAAATCTGCCCTACTTTGGATGAGCCCAGCAGAGAGTATTAGCCACATTTGTACTGGTCTACTTAAAAACATTTAAGATCACTCATAATTTAAAAGAAGGTAATTCAGAATTCTTAAAACTTCAGATAAAAAAAAAAAAAAAAAAAAAAAAAAGAAAAGGCAAAGAAAGTGTCTTAAAAAACATTAACCAAAAGAATGTAACATTCATGTAAAGTAAATAATGTGTACCTAATGTTTATAGGTGTGATTGTCAGGTGCACTTTAAATATATAGGGCTAGTAGTATGTGCCTTGAGTACTTTTGCTCTTGGTATCTGACGAAAGCAATAGTTACAAATTTGTCACATAATTTTTACAAAAACACAAAATATTTTCATTAGGTACACAGAGATAATTTGAAATGAATCACAGTATTACAGTGTTATATAGCTTATCTGTAACATCAGTCTCAGGTAGATAAATATAAATATATGTTCGTTTGTTTGAGGCAGTGATTTTTATCGATAGCCTATGACAGACCAGGAACTTGTGGACATGAGAACGGTGCCCTGGGGGGGAGCTGTGATTAATTGTGACATACGATAACAATCTTGGACATCATTGTTGTGTTTTTGGGAGCTATCTCGTAATAATAACAGACCCCTCTGATCATCCACTGTTTCCCCACTCCTGGAATTTTTCTTGACTGTGTGGGATACGTACATTAGTGCTCTTGGTGATGGATCGACTCTGATGGGGTGAGGTGTAAACTCTGTAGATTTTATCGTGAGACTTATACTTTTGTTTTGACAAGAGAGTGGGTTAAGTATATAGGTAAACAGTTCAAATTTTCATGTTTCAATTTTAGGAAGTGAACATTTTGAATTAAGGGGGATCTTCAGGCATGTTACAAACATTCCTGTGTAGCAGTGGAAAGTTTTGATTTTGATCACCAACTCCTTCACTTTTATACAATATTCTAATCATTATAATTGATAGGTTTCAGAGATATATTGAATACAATTATTTCAGTATGAGGATTTGGTCATTAAAAGTGAGGTAGTTATCAATTTTCCCTGTAGGGAAATGGGTTTATCTATTAAAAGGTTTGTTTTAAAATAATTTAAGCTCGCATAAAAATGTCAGCTTAAAACTTCATTGTATACACTCAATCAAGAAGCTTGCATGTGTATATGTTGTGTATGTGTGAAATAAATTAACTCTTCCAATTGTACTCGGAATTCATATTAAGGACAATTTTGAATTTTTAAAAATGATTTTGTTTGTACTGTAACTGGTAATAGTGTGTGACTGACTGACCACATTTGTGTGTTGAACTCATGACCCTTTAATAGATTTAAAAATTCCAAGCCAACCAACTGTGCTGGAAAGTTAGCTAGATAGGATTTATCCACAAGGAGGCTCAAACTCACAACTTGCAGATTTTAAACCCAATGCTCTGTTGATATGGCAAGTGTGAACATTGCATAAACATTTCGTAATGTAAGGTGCTCATTATGTGAACATCCGATCATTCAAAAAATATTTATCTTCTTCCATGAGGAGAATATGTTTAGGTTTAATTTGTCTGTTGTTTGAATGTAAGCAAGGCTGTGGAAAAGGATCTTGTGGATTTGAATACTATATTTAATACCATCGATGTGTAATTGTGAACATGTGTAAAGATTTCAGATCTTGATTTAGATCTCAGGACTTTTTAGAAGAGTTGCTCATTGAGCCATGGCTGAGTTAAGATTTTAGATCTTGATTTAGATCTCCGGACTTTTTAGAAGAGTCTTGCTCATTGAGCCTTGGGCTGAGTTTAACGATTTCAGAGCGTCCATGTTACAGGCTAATTCTTTCACTTCATCAATGTAGCAATGCAGTGCTATATTACAGTCATCTTCGCTAGCCAAGGGTTTTCAGTCCATTCCGCCCATCAACGGAGCGGAGTGGACCGTAAACACTTGGATGGCGAAGTATTACATTGTACATGAAAATATATATATTTCAGTTTAATTCAAACACAAATAATACATTTTATTAAATTATTCTTATTGATAATAAAAAGACCTGCAAATATAAGGAGTGCAAGACACACTGTATAGATTTTTACGCATTTGAATTTTGGCCAGTGTCAGTGCCAGGCAAGGAAGTTTTGGCCGGTGATATTGTGTGGGTGTAACCAGACACATTTACACAATAGACATGACATGATTGATGACATTGGCTAATATAGGAAATGGCTTCACAGGAAATGCAAAAATAACAAAAAAATAATTTAGTGCTTAGTTTCATTAAAAAGACAGGAAATCATAAAATTGTCTTTTGTCAGTTTTTTAAAAGATGGTTGCAGGTTTTGTGGGATATTAATTTAAAAAAAAAAAATTTTTTTTTTGCAGAACGGGCCAGTCATGCAACTCCAGTCACATGGTAGGAGAGGATAGTGCCTTCGGGACCCTAGCGTCCACAGACAGCTATTCCCACGACGAGAAAAGTGAATCTTTTAAATCGAGACACCTTGACGTCTTCAGGTTACAGCCACAGCAGGTAAATAACATTCAGATTTCTGTTGTAGACTAATTACATTGAAGAACTGGAAACCATAATAAATTATAAAATCAGAATTAATGTGTGCAGTCACTGTAATAGGACACAGGCAGGAAGGAATAAGCATCTTGTGTGTTAGATTACAGGGTATGTTATTCTGTAAAAAAAATATAGTCTAATATGGTTCACGTGTCTAAAGGTACTTAAAAGTGCTCATTGTTGACCTTCTCCTTGATAGTATGCTGCACAAATAAATGTACATCGTCCACATTAACTGTCAACATCAGTACATACATTCCCAATCAAACACAGTTATCCAAAAATCAAAGGATACCTCACCTATAAAATCTTGTACAAGTTGGGGCTTTAAGGCTCAAATTATTGGCCCTCCAAGTTTTCACAAAACAAAGAAGTTGTTACATTGTCATCTTTTAATGGTCATTTAGTCTAATGCCATGTTCATAGAAATGCACATTACATTTTATTGTGCATTAATTTTGATATCTGTATTAGACTACTGCAAAGTAGTAAGTTTCAAACCATAGTAGCGATGTCTTGTAACCATAGTAGCGATGTCTTGTAACCATAGTAGCGATGTCTTGTAACCATAGTAGCGATGTCCTGTAACCATAGTAGCGATGTCTTGTAAACTATTGCAAATCTTTCCCCATGTTTATCACTTTTGAATTGATGTAATTTCATTTTTTTTTTTTAAAAATCCATTAGAGAGTGGAGAAAAGTGTTTTCTTTAGCCAAAATACCAACTTTCAAACCTCAATATCACAAAATTTTAAATATTTATGATTTATGATTGAAATAACTATTCCAAGAAAAATCCAGCCTAGAACGAACCACCTAGTATCCATAGATAGAAGGGAGCAGATTGACTCTACACTAGTTATCTTCGACTTTATGTCAGTCAAGTCAATGCAATAAAATCCTGTATCTGGTTGTAATATTTATTCTGAATCGGCATGAGACAAGATTTGAATGCACATGACAGTTTAATGTGAATTGTTATTGCTATACTTTACACTAAGTACTCCTCATTGAGGGTGACACAAATTTTGATACAAATTCAAACCGGATTGAAATCACATTAAACTCTATGTGTGAATGAAACCAGAAGACTCCTGCAAGTCAAACCTATTTATATGTAATGGATTTGCTGTTTTGTGCTAATTGCTTTATTGATGAATGACTCTGTCAGTATCTTGATTAGCTATATGATGTCATGAAATGCAGGATAAAAAAATGATGATAATTTATTTTATTTGATTTAAAAAATTCTTGCACTGACTCTTAGGAGATAGAGAAGTTTGATACCAAGAATCTCTTCAGAAACTGTTGATGATGATGATCACAATACTTGATATGTAGTATTTTCAAATAGTGTGAATCCTTTTGTATTTAAGAATTGATTGTTCGTCTTTCTCATAAATCCATCAGGGCCACATCATGGAAATAATGTCAGAGCTATACTGTAGAATAGTACCAACAAATAATAATTCTCACAGTGTCAGAATTGTGGGAGAAATAAGCAATTCATCTTCACCACCATGATCCAGTCTGGAAAATAACCTCAGTTTTTGAGCTTGTTTTCCCAACAAAATTTGTTTATTCTCCCATTCAGGTGCAGTTTTGATTTTCTATAAATTACAACAGACTGGGAATTATTTATTTAACTTGCATTACTGAATTCATCTTATACATGATGATTAGAAATGTCAATGCCATTGTTTTCAATTAATTGTTTTCCCCCTTAGGGCCTAGAAATTCCTAGTATCATTAATGAATCGGAGGTAAACCTGCCCATCAGAACATGCAGTGAAACCAATCTTGAACAGCGACACATCTCATTTCACGAACGCCTGACAAAGACCCATCCCATCTGGTACCTGCCAGACATAGGTAGATCTGGTGCGGTGCACCTCCTCAAAGACCGTGAACCTGGGGTAAGTTTTACAGATAATCATTCCAGGCACTGTTTCTCTAGAATCAATAGCAACACTTGTTAAAGATATAATCATTTTATCAACTCTAATAAATATCTTTACTTGTGATTGACGGCTCCCCAGTAGATGTTGTATTTCATACTTGGTAACATGCACAACTTAGTCAGACAACCTATTGCAGCCGAGTTTTGTGTTGTCCTACTGCTGTAGTCAGACAGCCTATTGCAGCCGAGTTTTGTGTTGTCCTACTGCTGTAGTCAGACAGCCTACTGCAGCCGAGTTTTGGGTTGTCTCACTGCTGTAGTCAGACAGCCTATTGCAGCCGAGTTTTGTGTTGTCTCACTGCTGTAGAGTTGCATTATGATGCTGAAGTACATTGCTTTTATTTCCAGACCTTCATCATCAGGAATTCCAGCCAGACCAGTACCCTGGCTCTGTCTGCACAGTTTCCGGAGAAAAACCGAGCCAATGTGGACCATTATCTCATCCAGCATTCAGACAAGGGCTTCAGGATCCAGGGGTCACTTCATTATTTTGCCTCCATTTTTCACCTGCTGGATCACTACCATCACTGGACTGATGAACTACCTTGCCCACTTCTCCTTCCTCCAACCATCCGCAGAGCCAAGACACTCCAAGAATTGACTTCCTTATCATATCTAGGTCAAGGTTCGTAGTTCATTATTGTAATGTGCATTGTTTGTATTGTTTTCTGTAATTTTTTATACCATTGGAAGGGCCTTAAGACAAGACTGGTGTTACTGTTTTTAATTTGTAGATTTCTGGACATCCTACAAGTTTGACCGAGGATCCCAGATGGATTTGTCCCTTAACAAACCAAACCTTCACAAATCTAAGAGTGAACCCATTAACATAATTAATGGCACTCACTGTGTTCCTCGAAATCCCTCACCAATGTTTCATCAGCAAGGTTCCTCCAGTACCTTGGAAACGCTTGGGAAATCCAGTCACTCCTCTCACAGTAAGGGGAGCCTAAACCAGACCACCTCCAGTGTGGAGGACAATGTTGAGAAAGGTTTGGATCACAGGAGACCCACCAGGAAAGGAAGTTCCGCTGAAAGTCTTCTCTCTAATGACTCAGGTGGTGTGTCAGTCAATCAACCATCTCAAACTTCATTGTATTTCACAACCTCTCTGGATTTATTGAACATTCCCGAGGAGAACCAATATTTTAAGAGTAATCTGTCTGACAAGATGTCGGATTATGAGGACATATGGAGACATTCCATTTCCTCTCATAGTATCCTTAGTCCTGTTCCCTCTACACCAAAGAGAAAGTCCAGCAAGAGAGGGGGGAGGAATGAGAAGGTGTTAGCCAAGGAAGTCATCAAGGAGAAAGAATCCGTGAATGAGGAAAATTTGTGTGAAAACCATACATCCAAACAAGTTCCAGAGAAAATGTTGAATAGTGAACTCAATGCATCTACCTTCCCAACCCCAAAACCTAAATCAAACATTCACAGGACTCTGAGTTTGGATGATTACAAAATCAAAAATGCCATACGTAGTGAAGATGTGGATGTTGAATCCTTGAAAGTGAAATTTTGCACAAGTTCTGTGCAGACACAGACAAGTCCAAAAATGAAAACAAAACCCTCCCCACTTCCTGTCAATGATGACTCTTCATCAACATCAACCGCATTGTCATCTGCTAAAAGCCCTGTTTATGCAGAACCATTTGATTCACTGAATGATGTAGAATTAAAGAAAGTCAATCGAAGGTCAGCACCTGCCATGGGAATTCACAAGAGGAAAGCAAGAGCTGTCTCCCAAACTCCGGAGCTGGAGACCATTTTTTCCCCAGGATATGATGATGGAGAGGGAAAACAAACCTTTGACAGTTTCGATTCTGTGAACTCAAATAATGGTGCTGACCACAAAGCCTTACGGAGGACTCAGAGTGCCAAAGTCAGATCAACAAGTCATCCTGAAAAAGACGTATTACCGCCTTCAATAAGCAGATTGCGTCTGGATAGCAAAAAGATTGTGATAGATAACAACGCAAGGAAAATGTCTAGGAGTAAAACTGACTTTCAAAAACAGTCTAGTAGCAGGAATGTGAGTCAGACCATCCATCAAAGTAGGGAGTTCTCTTGGGAGGAACTGTCACAAGAACAGCAACATGAAGTGACATCCACTCTCAGGAAATTCCCAGTCTACAAGAGGAAGACATCTTGTGAATCGTCATCCACGGACGACACAGCTACGATGGAGGACATGATATCCACTGTGAACCCCACGTTGACTGTTCGACCGGTACAATTCCTTAACCCCCTGCATCAAACAAGTAGTTCTTCTGAATATGACAACTTGAGAAATCCGTCCCGGGACCAGAACCGCCAGTCACACCTCAGTACCGGGACAGTGTTTTGTAAGCCATGGGATAACGTGTCCTTTGAAGCTTTAATGAATCCGAAATTTTTTCCTACTATGGATGTGAATGAGAGGATTGAAGCATGGCAAGCCTCCCATCAAAGGAGAGAAAGCTTGTTATCAGACAGTACATTGGACTATGTGTCCGATGACGATGATGTTGTAGATGATGATAGTTGTGAGGATACTCCGAAAGTTATTGTGCATCCACCATCATCGGAAGGAAGTGTGTTTCAGAGCCGTGCGTGTGATCCGCACCGTGGGACTTCTAGTCATTTTCCACCTGATATACCACCAGAGTTAGTTCCTCCACAAGATTATCCAGATGTGTGTAAGACTGCCATGAAATCTGTGATAGAAAATCGCCTTTCTGTGCACAGTTATGGAAATTTTGGAGATACTCTTTCTAGTACTTTCCCCAAATCCCCAGAGAGCAAATTTTATCAGCAAACATCCCTTGCACCAACTGCAGGTACATGAGATTGTGGTAGTTATTTGTTAATTTTTAGTTTGATTTTTGCTAGAATTAACACTGTGCTTATGTCTGTTGGTAGAAAATCAAGTGTATGTAGTATAAATGATAGCCTCACTTCTGATTACAGAGGTAGATAGAGGTACAAAGCCAAAGACCCCAGAATCCAGAATTGTTGATTACATTTGCAGGTTAGTCATCATCTGCTTTCAGTTATGAATAAATTATGTAGTATGAAACTGACAGATTTTCAGGAATGAGAAGTTTGAGTAATTCCAATGTGCTCAAAATTAGCAGCATTTTGATATGATATGACCAAAGTTTATCAATCGGCATTGGTTTATCTGAGAAGGTATGGTAGTAGCCTGATTGGATGTGTGGGTTTTCTCCGGGCATTTTGATTTCCATTCATACAAATCACTCCCTCATGCCACCATCTGTACAAGTAAAGACTATATAAGGAAATAAGCTATGGGTTATCCCATCATTAATCACTAAGCTGAATAAACTTTAAATGAATGTTGTCTCTATATGCACCCCAAAAAATTTAGTTGCCATTATATCTGTCTGTCTGTCAGTCCGAGCTCATATCTCCTAAACCTTTCATCAGAAATGTATATAATTGATCACAAATGTTCCTTGAGACAGTCATTTTGGAAAGGTCAAGGTCACAATTTTTTATATAAAAGTTCCAATCTCCTAAACTTTTTATAAGAAATTGATCTTACTTGATCACAAGTATTCCTTGAGACAGGGACTCTTGGACCAAGGTTATTTTGGAAAGGTCAGGGTCACTCAGAACATATAACTTACATAAGTAAAAAGTTCTTTATTTCAACAGTTTTTGAACATGTTTTGATAATATATTATTGCACATCAAATAAGTAGTAGGCAAATGACTTTCAAACAAAGGTCACTCAAGGTCATTTTGTAAAGGTCAAATTCACTCAGAAAATTTACTTTATATATGAAAAATTACTTCATTTCAACAGCACTTCAACAGTTATTGATCTTTTGGACCAAGGTCTCAAGATCAATTTGGAAAGGTCAAGGTCACTCAGAACATTTTCATTATAAGGGAATAAGTGCTTTATTTCAACAGTTTTTGAACAGGTATTGATTATATATTATAGAAATGAGTAATAGGGAAATGGTTTTCAGGTAAAGTTTACTCAAGGTCATTTTGTAAAGGTCAACATCACTTAACATATACCTTGTATATGAAAAGGAAACCTTCATTTCAACAATATTTTAACAGTCATTGATCATTGTGTGAGTCATTCATCATATGAAGTTGTTTATTGGTTAGATGCATTTCAGGGAGGATCTGTCAGTTTTATTAGTATCCTTGTTTTCTATAGTGTGGGTAAATGCACTGTAGCATTGTGGTCACATTTTGTAGGCTGTCTAAAGACAAGAACACAACATTTGGCTGTACCATCGAGAACTTCATACAGTGTACTCTGGATAGTCAGGAGACCAACCCTCATCATGTCACCAGAAATGTGAGATTACGAACACCGCATCATTTCTGTGCATACTCGGATTCGGGACATTGTTCTCAAAGATTCATATGTATACATTGTATTTTATCATTTAAATAAACTTTTGTATTTATTTAATTCTCAGGTCCGTCAGTTTATGACTGGAATAAGGAATTATCTAGTCAAGCATGGGGAGGGTGAGTTAGAAGATCTTATTGAGCGTGAGCGTGGTCGATTGAAAAAGGATGAGATACTCAACATTGACAACATTATAGAGAGATCCCTCCATATTTGTGTTCTTCATCCACTGAAACTCCACATCTACAACCTCTTTGTCACAGAATACACAAGGTCAGCTTTTGTTCAAGCTCTGTGACTTAGTAAGATAAGGAGCTCTTATGAATATTGCAAATAATTTACTGGTAGTCATTTTCATTCAATGCTGTGAAAATTCAGGGTTGTTAAAAGAATACCATTCACATGAGTTGTGAATTTTTGTTAAATCCAAATGTGTAAATCTGGGAATTTTTGTGATGTTTGATTTGGACATAAATGTAAAAGCTTAATTTTCGTGTCTCAAAATTTACAAATCACTACTTTGTTGCTAAAAATCCTCTGATATTATCTAGATAACATTCATTTTTAAAAAAAATGTATTTTCATAATTGCCTGATTTCTTTTCATCTTATTATCTCTATACATGTAATTATAGATGTCAAATTTGCAATACCTTTCTGTAAATCTCTTGATTGTAGAAATGGCAGTTTACAGAAACTCTCCAGCAACATCAGATATGCCAGAACAAAGACGGCTAGAGACATCGGTGTTAGGGTAAGTGTTTATCAGGGTGAGTGTTTGTCAGGGTGAGTGTTTATCAGGATAAGTGTTTATCAGGGTAAGTGTTTGTCAGGGTAAGTGTTTATCAGGGTAAGTGTTTATCAGGGTAAGTGTTTATCAGGGTGAGTGTTTGTCAGGGTGAGTGTTTATCAGGGTAAGTGTTTATCAGGGTGAGTGTTTGTCAGGGTGAGTGTTTATCATGGTAAGTGTTTGTCAGGGTGAGTGTTTGTCAGGGTGAGTGTCATTAGAGACATTGATGTTGGGTAAATGTGTGAGATGTTGGGTTGATGTCATTAGAGACATTGGTGTTAGGGTAAGTGTGTGAGATGTCGGGTTGATGTCATTAGAGACATTGATGTTAGGGTAAGTGTGTGAGATGTGGGGTTGATGTCATTAGAGACATTGGTGTTATTGGTAAGTGTGTGAGATGTCGGGTTGATGTCATTAGAGACATTGATGTTAGGGTAAATGTGTGAGATGTTGGGTTGATGTCATTAGAGACATTGGTGTTATTGGTAAGTGTGTGAGATGTCGGGTTGATGTCATTAGAGACATTGATGTTAGGGTAAGTGTGTGAGATGTCGGGTTGATGTCATTAGAGACATTGATGTTAGGGTAAATGTGTGAGATGTCGGGTTGATGTCATTAGAGACATTGATGTTAGGGTAAGTGTGTGAGATGTTGGGTTGATGTCATTAGAGACATTGGTGTTAGGGTAAGTGTGTGAGATGTGGGGTTGATGTCATTAGAGACATTGATGTTAAGGTAAGTATGTGAGATGTTGGGTTGATGTCATTAGAGACATTGATGTTATTGGTAAGTGTGTGAGATGTGGGGTTGATGTCATTAGAGACATTGATGTTATTGGTAAGTGTGTGAGATGTCGGGTTGATGTCATTAGAGACATTGATGTTAGGGTAAGTGTGTGAGATGTGGGGTTGATGTCATTAGAGACATTGATGTTATTGGTAAGTGTGTGAGATGTCGGGTTGATGTCATTAGAGACATTGATGTTGGGTAAGTGTGTGAGATGTTGGGTTGATGTCATTAGAGACATTGATGTTAGGGTAAGTGTGTGAGATGTCGGGTTGATGTCATTAGAGACATTGATGTTAGGGTAAGTGTGTGAGATGTCGGGTTGATGTCATTAGAGACATTGATGTTATTGGTAAGTGTGTGAGATGTTGGGTTGATGTCATTAGAGACATTGGTGTTATTGGTAAGTGTGTGAGATGTCGGGTTGATGTCATTAGAGACATTGGTGTTATTGGTAAGTGTGTGAGATGTCGGGTTGATGTCATTAGAGACATTGGTGTTAGGGTAAGTGTGTGAGATGTCGGGTTGATGTCATTAGAGACATTGATGTTAGGGTAAGTGTGTGAGATGTTGGGTTGATGTCATTAGAGACATTGGTGTTAGGGTAAATGTGTGAGATGTCGGGTTGATGTCATTAGAGACATTGGTGTTAGGGTAAGTGTGTGAGATGTGGGGTTGATGTCATTAGAGACATTGGTGTTATTGGTAAGTGTGTGAGATGTCGGGTTGATGTCATTAGAGACATTGATGTTAGGGTAAATGTGTGAGATGTCGGGTTGATGTCATTAGAGACATTGGTGTTATTGGTAAGTGTGTGAGATGTCGGGTTGATGTCATTAGAGACATTGATGTTAGGGTAAGTGTGTGAGATGTCGGGTTGATGTCATTAGAGACATTGATGTTAGGGTAAATGTGTGAGATGTCGGGTTGATGTCATTAGAGACATTGATGTTAGGGTAAGTGTGTGAGATGTTGGGTTGATGTCATTAGAGACATTGGTGTTAGGGTAAGTGTGTGAGATGTGGGGTTGATGTCATTAGAGACATTGATGTTAAGGTAAGTATGTGAGATGTTGGGTTGATGTCATTAGAGACATTGATGTTATTGGTAAGTGTGTGAGATGTGGGGTTGATGTCATTAGAGACATTGATGTTATTGGTAAGTGTGTGAGATGTCGGGTTGATGTCATTAGAGACATTGATGTTAGGGTAAGTGTGTGAGATGTGGGGTTGATGTCATTAGAGACATTGATGTTATTGGTAAGTGTGTGAGATGTCGGGTTGATGTCATTAGAGACATTGATGTTGGGTAAGTGTGTGAGATGTTGGGTTGATGTCATTAGAGACATTGATGTTAGGGTAAGTGTGTGAGATGTCGGGTTGATGTCATTAGAGACATTGATGTTAGGGTAAGTGTGTGAGATGTCGGGTTGATGTCATTAGAGACATTGATGTTATTGGTAAGTGTGTGAGATGTGGGGTTGATGTCATTAGAGACATTGATGTTAGGGTAAGTGTGTGAGATGTTGGGTTGATGTCATTAGAGACATTGGTGTTATTGGTAAGTGTGTGAGATGTCGGGTTGATGTCATTAGAGACATTGGTGTTATTGGTAAGTGTGTGAGATGTCAGGTTGATGTCATTAGAGACATTGGTGTTAGGGTAAGTGTGTGAGATGTCGGGTTGATGTCATTAGAGACATTGATGTTAGGGTAAGTGTGTGAGATGTTGGGTTGATGTCATTAGAGACATTGATGTTAGGGTAAGTGTGTGAGATGTGGGGTTGATGTCATTAGAGACATTGATGTTATTGGTAAGTGTGTGAGATGTCGGGTTGATGTCATTAGAGACATTGATGTTAGGGTAAGTGTGTGAGATGTGGGGTTGATGTCATTAGAGACATTGGTGTTATTGGTAAGTTTGTGAGATGTCGGGTTGATGTCATTAGAGACATTGATGTTATTGGTAAGTGTGTGAGATGTGGGGTTGATGTCATTAGAGACATTGGTGTTAGGGTAAGTGTGTGAGATGTCGGGTTGATGTCATTAGAGACATTGGTGTTAGGGTATGTGTGTGAGATGTGGGGTTGATGTCATTAGAGACATTGATGTTAGGGTAAGTGTGTGAGATGTCGGGTTGATGTCATTAGAGACATTGATGTTAGGGTAAGTGTGTGAGATGTCGGGTTGATGTCATTAGAGACATTGATGTTAGGGTAAGTGTGTGAGATGTGGGGTTGATGTCATTAGAGACATTGATGTTAGGGTAAGTGTGTGAGATGTGGGGTTGATGTCATTAGAGACATTGGTGTTATTGGTAAGTCTGTGAGATGTCGGGTTGATGTCATTAGAGACATTGGTGTTATTGGTAAGTGTGTGAGATGTCGGGTTGATGTCATTAGAGACATTGATGTTAGGGTAAATGTGTGAGATGTCGGGTTGATGTCATTAGAGACATTGATGTTATTGGTAAGTGTGTGAGATGTTGGGTTGATGTCATTAGAGACATTGGTGTTATTGGTAAGTGTGTGAGATGTCGGGTTGATATCATTAGAGACATTGATGTTAGGGTAAATGTGTGAGATGTCGGGTTGATGTCATTAGAGACGTTGATGTTAGGGTAAATGTGTGAGATGTGGGGTTGATGTCATTAGAGACATTGATGTTAGGGTAAGTGTGTGAGATGTGGGGTTGATATCATTAGAGACATTGATGTTAGGGTAAATGTGTGAGATGTCGGGTTGATATCATTAGAGACATTGATGTTAGGGTAAATGTGTGAGATGTGGGGTTGATGTCATTAGAGACATTGATGTTAGGGTAAATGTGTGAGATGTTGGGTTGATGTCATTAGAGACATTGATGTTAGGGTAAGTGTGTGAGATGTGGGGTTGATGTCATTAGAGACATTGGTGTTATTGGTAAGTGTGTGAGATGTCGGGTTGATGTCATTGAAGCAATCATTAGAATGAGTGTCATTGAACACATCGGCATTAGGGTGAATGATGTTTGAAATATTGGCAACTGGGGGGAGGGGGGATAGAAAACTGTAATTTACATATTTTCACAGTAAATGATTGATATTATTTTTGTGTATTGCAGCCTGATATACCCCTACCAGACACTGGTACCATGGACTCCATAAAGGAGCACCTTCACAACATGCAGAAGGCTTATTCACCTCTAAAGAAAATTGAGTGTCTGTTGGCAGCAACATCTACTATCTACAAATGTGTAAGTGAAGACTATTATCATTTGTTGATTAAGATGAGGCTGTAATTGCCACCATTTCACGATTCCTTATGGATGTCTGTTTGCTCTTCATATCTCATGTGTGACTTTGACCTTTCACTCTGACCTTTGAACCCACACTATTTGTTGTAATATCACCAAGTATGATTAATCTGGCATCCGAATATCTTTAGGTTCTTGTACCTATAAGCTTTAACCCAGTTGATAATCTATTTTAAAATCATTTGTATGTTTAAAAAGCTATTACATCTAGAGAAGAGTTGTTAAATTAAGATTATATTGTTCTTTTTTCTTCTGCAGATGACTCAAAATATGAACAAAAAGGAAGGCATAGTCACAATAGGGGCAGATGGTAATTATCATATATCTCATACAATGTTAAAAACTGGATTTAATTATTATTCATGTCTTTCAAAATTAAACACATGATGGTAATTATCCTGCATGTCTTTGGATGTTGAACATGCTTGATATCATTCATGTGTTAAATGCAATTCAGCTTTCTAAAGATTCTCTTGTTCAGTAAGTGGTTACAGGGAATTTTGAATTCTACGATATTATTTTGATCTTTTTCCACATACAAATACTTACAAATCACAAAAGTGAATTAAGTGTGTGTAAACATGATTGAATTAAATGGAAGTCAGAGATCACTGTGTGTGTTGCATGTTTGCAGAGTGAGTGTAAACGTGATTTAATTAAATGGAAGTCGGAGATCACTGTGTGTGTTGATGTTTGTAGACTTCCTTCCTGTGCTGATTTATGTTCTGGTGCAGTGTGGGATTGTGGCAGCAGAAATCGAGGCCGACTTTATGTGGGGTCTAATCCATCCATCTCTACTGAATGGGGAGGGGGGATACTATCTTACCTCTCTCAGTAGTGCTGTTCTGGCCCTCAAAAACTTCAAGAACATGCAGGGTTCACTCCGTGATTCTCAGCAGGTAATGTATACATGTATATGCTGGTTTGTCAAGACATTGTAAAATAGTGAAGAGTATTGAACAAATAGTCAGTCTCCTGGAAACAGATGTATATTGACTATAATGGAATCAATCTGGTACTTTGTTTTTATATCAACAGTTTATCAATTCATTTTTATGAGTTTCTGTTTTAATATCAGAAATTATCTTTTCATTGAAAAAGGAAAACTGTTTTCCAGGTGGAAGTGCCGACATTAGGAGACATGGAGGGGTTCCTAAAGGTGGCCATTCCCGATGAGCTGAGAGACTCCATCATCTGGAAAACACTTCCTGTCCGGCCAAACATGAATACGAAGGATGTGTGTAAGTTGTCACTGAATTTCTTATCAGTGTAGAGAAACTCTTTTTATTTGAGTTTTTCATTCAACTTTCAGGCTTGTGTAATATACAATAGATAAATATTTCATGATGTTTATCTTAAAGGTATAACGTGCCATATTAAGCAGTATTTTGTTCAGTGTTAAAAACCAGACTGTGTATTTTGCCAGTACGATAAACAATGAAAAATAATATGATTTGGCAATTTTGACAAATTATGTACGGGAAGTAAAGGAGTACTGGTCTACTCAATGTATTAAGTGGAAAACGGTGAATTTCTAATGCATATTTATGAAGGAGTGATGTTTTGGTGGATGTGCACAAGCGCATGAGAAAAATATTAGAAACATCATGAGTTTTACAGTATGTAATTATACTGAATAGTGATTTGATGTTAAATATGAAATTAACTCCCCTTCCATTGTTTAAAATGGTTCTCTCTACCCTGTTATCGCTGAATGTGTCCTGCCAACAGCCTGCATGCCATTCACGTTTACTTTTGAAATTATGCTTGCAATGTCACGTGATTATCAATACTGTGGAATCATCATTGTTCGTGGGGGATTGATGTTCGTGGATTTTGTGTGTCACTCTTACCCATGAATTTACGTGTCCTCGAACATTTTTTAAACCAAGTAGAGTTATCTCTCCTAGTGAAATCATATCGCTTACCCACAAAATTACGTTTGCACAAACCAGCAAAATTTTGCTTACCCATGAACATTGGCCCCCATGAATTGCATAAAAGTGTATAACTTACATATAGCATATATAACTTTAATGATGGTTAGGGTATTATAGCCTTAGAATATGATACTTTTAAAATCAGAGACATTTTCTTACTTATATCACATACCTAGTAGTGTATCAGCCCTGATACACCTATCTTGGCTACGGTGAGACAGCTGCAAGTAGGTAGGGCTGTCTCACCCTCAAATTTCAAATGGCTATTTCTTCTTTAATCTTTTAAAATCTAACATAACTACATGAAAAAATGATATTAGACACATTTTTTTTTTCAAATGTAATACTTTCTTCCTCGACAAAATTTAATTTAAGCAGAAAAATTAAATAAAAACGTTTTCAAAAAAAGAAATTCCCGGTCCTAATGGAGATCAAAATGTTAATTTACGGCAATTTTGATGTAGAAAACTGCTTTAAAACGATTTCTGAAATCTAAAATCCCAAGGACTTGGCAATAAAAGGAGAAAAGCAGAACCAATATCTTCCGACGTATTTCAACGACTTATAGATGCTAAACAGATGGGAAACGGTAAAAAAAAACTTACTTTGAACAGTCTAAAGTAACATTCCCTAAGCAAAGAAAAAGCAGCATCATATCTGTAAACATTCCAGTTCATATGATGACGCCACGTAAACAAAGTTCCACAACTCTTACAAATTATATGAAATAATGAAAAAGGGCGAGTTTGGTAAATCCGAAAAAAAAAAAATATAATTCACTTTAATATTTCCAATCTTAGTATTAATTAACAAACCCCTAGGAGCTGCTTAATAGTATATACATGTACATGAACAACACAGCAATAGATGTGACGAGTTTCTCAGCCAAGCAGTTCAGTCCAGATTCTAGACCACATGAAGGAATGTCCATAATTAATCATCCAATTATCATGACCAGCAATGGAATAAAGCTACAAAACCCAGACTTTAGCATGTTTCACAATGCATGTTTCACAATGCCAACAGTTCTGGAAACATAACCATTAAAGTAAATTCACTGAAGGAATGAAATAGTCATATATCGTTGCCATTTGTACAGTATACCATGTATTTACGTTTGGGTCAATACCACCCCCCCCCCTTTTAAAATTATTGTTTATCAACTTGCTGTGTTTTAGGTATATGATATAAACAATATCACACTCTAATGTTGATCTCGGACCTGGGATTGCCCATAGGGCTCGGGCCGAGATCAACTCTTGGGGCCAATCCCAGGTCCGAGATCAACATTAGAGTGTGATATTCTATATATCATAATCTGTTAAACATGGACCTACTTTGCAAGTGGATGATGGTGTAATTACAATTATGCTCTTTGATTTATTTTGAACTAGATAGAATTGCTTTAATAGGTACATGTATTGTTATTTCTTGACCTGTTTCAGCTAAAATTGAATCAAGACTGAGATAATGAAACAGCATTTATTTTTATCTTGATGACAAGGTCAGCCTTTATGTTTTGACAGGTTCTATGATTGCCCACAAGTTCCGAATCACTAATCCACAGGACTATGGTCTCTATCTATTGGTCAATGGAGAAGGTTTGTATTCATCAATTACTTGTACAAGGTCAACCATGAAAAGCACTATGAAATGATATATCACATAAAATATTCTAAAAGGGCATTAACTTTGGAAATTGTCACATTCAGATAACCATTATCATTCAGCAAGCAAGTCCATAATGATTTGATGAAAGGGGAGACAATTTGCAATGTAATCTATTATTGTTGTGTGGTTCTGTGAAGAATATTAGTCAATTCCAGAATATGCTGTTTTGTATGATATTGAGACTAGTCTTGTATTTTCTTTTTAAAAATTATGCTGTTTTATTTTGGCCCCTGAAGATCATTTCTATTTCAAATTCATTTGGTTTTTATTTCCTACTGCCATATAATAATGACCACACTTTGAACTTATATTCTTGCAGAAACTCGACTGGTTGACATGAATATCCCGCAGGTGATTAAGTTGGAGCACAGTTCACAAGGGAGACAACCAGTGTTTGCTTACAAACGGAATGCTGCAATCATAGCCTGGCCGATGTCCGTCAAAAAACAACAGAGTTGATCAAACAGACAGGATGTTATAAGAATCGGGCTCTAGGAACGTGGAAGAAATGATACACTGCTGCATGTGGCTTTCAGTCGTGGGGGAAGGTTCAAAATGTCCAGATACACAATGAAAATTGTTGAAGTTTGAAGCAAGATAGCAGTGGGGTGGGGTATCTTGGTAAAGCTGTACAAGCTTTGTATCTTTTAATAACATGATATTTACGAACTGTTTGGTAACATCAAATGAGTATCATAAAGTGTAAATGTTTTAAAATCATTATGTCACAAAAAGAGCGTGGGGAATGAAAGCATGTAAAGCATTTCCGTCCATACAGTTTTATCTATGCAATTTTCCATATACACATTCAAGTTACACTGCTAACTGACAAAAGCAGTATTTTTCTGTGATCCAGTATGCCATTTCATTGTAAACATTCCATTTACATCACACACACGTGATTCATTGTGTTAAGCAGTCCTGCTTGGACTTCATGAATGAAAGATTGTTAAGGAGAAAAAAAAATATCTTTATGAATGAAAATTTGTGTAGATGATGGCTTAAGCTGTGTATTATAGTGATAGTGGCAGGAAGAATTCAGTTTGAAAACCATGTACACATTATCCATTGCCACCGTTTATTATCACAATGGTATCTACAACACTATTCATCATTTTAGTACAGTTTATTTACATGTATGATAGAGCATGCAACATATCGTTAAGACATTACAGTAGAACATGGTTATAGTGAAACTTTGTAAAAGGAATAACTCATTATTTTGTCCTTTATGTTTATACACCTGTCATAGACAGGTTCTATTATGGTATGGCCCAGTTTGTTTGTCTGTCAGCACCTTACAATTTACATTGTGACTTTCTAGGTGCAAATCAAGATAGAAACACCACTACAGTACTGATAGGATGATCAAACTTGATCCATGTATTCACATCACAGCTTGTATTGTGGTATAGTGCAGTTTCTCTGGGTCTATCAGCACCTTGTGGAAAGGATAAAAACAGCATTGATAAGAGTAGGATGATCAAAATTGGTATACGTTCCCCATGGTGAGAGGAAGGTGCCTTTTATTTCTCAATGTCAGAAGTCAAGGTCATACTTTTGTGGGTCATCGTGGAAAGAAACAGTACTGATAAGGCTAGGATCATCAATCTTGTTGTACATGTATCCCATGTTGGTGCCAAGTATATTTTTGAAAAGTTTTTTTTTTCTTTAGATGTTGTACTTGTTCGAGTGAAATGCCCTTTAGTCAAATTTTGATGTTCATATAATCTCATCTGCGACTGTTTGAGCCACTTTTTTTTTTAAACCAAAGAATGGTTTATTTGGATATTAATCCTTTCTTGAATTACTGTTGCATTGCTGAATGTATTAAGAGTGGTGTTGCTCTTCCTTATAAGCAGTAAATGATTGTAACTGTATTTACTGTGTTACATGAGTTACCCATACTCCTTTTGTTTATGAAGAAACATGTGTAACTGAGTTGTAAAATTCCTTTTATGTTCTGAAGATGCCTTTTAAAATGAATGCATATTCATTCTGTGGTGCCATATTTTCAGTATTACATTGTATGTATCATCAGCTGTTTATGTACTCATAATTTTGTTTTGTTCGAGTATAAAACTTTTTTAGAATTACAATTATCAACAATGCATGTCTCAGCATTATTTTAGGTTTATAATACAAGCACCAGTTTTGTGCAAGGTAGCACATCAGCACAATGTGCTTCTGCATATATCCAGTTGTTGTGTCCATCTTGATCGTCGAACAACTGTTATTTTCCAGTTTTTAGATGTAACAGAATTGGTGCCTGTGCAGTTAGTACGCTGTTAGTTGTTATTTGACAATTTGTCAAACAAGTTGTGATGTTATTGGA
Organism: Ostrea edulis; assembly: GCF_947568905.1. Lineage (NCBI taxonomy): Eukaryota > Metazoa > Mollusca > Bivalvia > Ostreida > Ostreidae > Ostrea > Ostrea edulis. Next base: position 67,921,760 of record NC_079168.1, on the reverse strand, counting down.
GGAAATACTCCTTGTTCTTTTAATCACAAATCCTAAATAAAATGTAGAAATGTTTTTTTTTTCTCTCTTCTAGTTTTCCTGTTGATGCAAGTACCTGTTGTGAGAATGCAGGGGGGGGGGGGGGGGGGCAGTAAACATTTCAAGTAGAGTTGGAAAAAAACATTTGGTCCAATTTACGTGCAATATTACCTACATCTAGATGAAATAGATGAAAGTAAAATGTTGTTCCCAAACAACCTGAGCAGCAGTTTTTAGCAATAAAGAAACATGAGCAAAACTATCAGTATACAAGCAGCTTGGTTCAGAAAAAACTATTCAAAGGTAATGACTAAAAATTCCATTAATTATTAAACTTGATAATAAATTTATTAATTATCATATGCCCTTGTAGACGGGTATGACCTTTCATATTAACAAATTTCATTGATGCTTTGTGCCATTTAGTTTGGTTCCCTCTGCATGTAAAACTTTGATCCCAGTTTTGGCCCCACCTGCACCCCAGGGGTCATAAGTTTTTTACAAAATTGAATCCCTACTTTGTCAGGAAACTTTCATGTAAATTTTAGGGTGGTTTTTTTTTTGTTGGCCAAGTGGTTCTTGAGATATTTAAATGACCCCACCCTATTTTTGCAATTATCTCCCCTTTAGAGGGGACATGGCCATTCATTTGAATAAACTTGAATCCCCTTCACCTAAGGATGATTTATATCAAGTTTGATTGAAATTGGCTCAGTGGTTCTGGAGAAGATTTTCCTATATATCAGCATGTAAAACTTTGATCCCCTAATGTGACCCTATGCTCAGGGGCTGTGTTCTGAACAAATTTGAATCTACTCTATACCAAGAAGATTTCGCTTAAATATCCACTCTTCTGGCCCGGTGGTTTTTGAGAAGACAATTTTAAAAGATTTTCCCCATCATATTCCCCATGTAAAACTTTGATCCCCTATTATGGTACCAACTTACCCCCAGGGGTCATGATTTTACCAAAATTGAATCTCCACTATGCCAGGAAGCTTTCATATAAATTTCAGCTTTTCTGGCCCAGTGATTCTCGAGAAGATTTGTAAATAACCCCATCCTATTTTTATGATTATCTCCCCTTTAGAGGGGACATGACCCTTCATTTGAACAAACTTGAATCCCCTTAACCTAAGGATGATATGTATCAAGTTTGATTGAAATGTCCCAGTGGTTCTGGACAATATTTTCCTATATATGTAAAACTGTAATTTGATGAGGGCATTAATTGAATTATTGTTCTCTTCAATATTGAAATGTAGCGCCCTTCAATATTCAATGTAACGTTGATGAAATCAATCCATTTGAAGAGAGCAATAATTCAATTACAGTGCTCACCAATTCAGCAGAATAATTAATGTTATCAACAATTCAATTAATGCGCGCAGTAATTCAGAATTGAAGATATCATTAATTATTTGAAAAAATCTTTAGTTCAATCGTTGCGTGCATCAAATGAATTTATGATATCTTCAAATAACAATAAAACACATTGTTTTAGTGTGGATTCTTATTTTTATTCTTCCGCTTCTCATACAAAGTTTGTTCGGGACATAACTCTTTTTTTGCCTTTTGACATAGGCATTTTTGGTATGTGGGTATTACCATAAGACAGCGTGTTGCTACCATTTTTTATGACCTTTGACATTTAATGTAAAGGTCAAATAATAAATTTTTTGGGACTTTTTTTAATATTTGGTAATGTTGGTATACCATGATAAGACTGTGTGTCGCGTGCCATTTTTTTTTTTACCTTGGTCTTTCATGTAAAAGTAAAATAAAAGAATTGTTGGGTGATTTTGATTGTTCGGGTTGCATAATTTACGTTCCGGTTATTTTGCGTTCCGGCCGGAACCTTAAGATCGTAATTTGGATTCCGGGTTTCGCTGTAATCTTCGTTCCGGTGTAGAGGCAAATTTTGACTCCCATAGAATAATGACCGGGGGTCATTTTTCGTCGTCGAAAAATGACCCCTTAGCCGCAAACTTCCACCAGAGTTCGTTTGCTCTATTCGTAAGTGACGTAATGAGGCGTCGACGGGGAGTTTGCCCTTAGCCGTAGAAAAATTGGATAATTTTGTAGAAAAAAGACCCAGGCGTCATTATTTTGCGTGTCATACCTGAAAAATAATTACCCCCGTAGAAAAATGACCCCCTCCCTTTCTTAGCAGAATGATTTATTTTAAAGGAGTTGAGACGGGTTTTCAGGTCATTATTTACCCAGAGTTATCATTCCTGCTGCTCCTCTTATCAAATTTATTCCATGTGTAATTTTTTTTTCACGGTTGATAAATAAAAGTAAGAACTAGTTCATTAAATTTGAGGAAAACCCACTGTAAGTTCCATGACCAATTACAACTGGAGAAAACCCGCATATTTCAGGGACGGATCCAGGGAATTTTCAAAAAGGGGTTCTACCATATATTTTAGTTTTCAAAAGGGGAGTTCCATTCTCAAAATGTGTTATTTTTACCTCATTAAGCAACATTTTGTAACGATAGGCAGAGGTACAACCTATAAAACCTCCACACCTCCCTCTGAATCTACCAATGCATTTATGCTATCTATTTACATGTATAGATCTTGTATAATCAAACACACACATAAAAAAGGGCTGCGTCTAAATACAATACTGCTTGTGTCACAGAGAGGCGTGAAATCTTCTTAAAACTGATGAATTGACATCCATTTTTTGCAACTGAAGTCAATAGCTTATTTCATTTACGCATCATTATCGTTTATCAAGAATTTTGAAAAATGAGTAAGTGTTGATAGAGGTATTAGTGAGTATGCGAACGATAACTTTGGGTAGACTATAGCATTTCACTGGATAATTTATGCCTATCAGGGATGTAGGACAAGGGGACGGGGGCACGTGTCCCCTCACTTTTGGAAGATGGGGGGGGGGGGACACGTGGGTTTGTGCCCCCTCACTTTTTAACACAAAATTAACATAGATTGACCAGATGAGAATATACCACGGTTAAAAAAAGACTCAATTCTAATATGCAGGTTCTCGGCACTCAAAGCATTATTTCTTGCATGTACATAACCTATTCTCTCCGTACTACATTTTTTTTGACCGAGTTACGTTTTAAACCGTCATAAAATTGTTAGTTACAAGAAAAATGTTCTCACGGTGAAAATAGTTATATCTCATTTATATTAGATGGGGATCCCCCATTGCAGTATGTTGTACACAGTACAGGGGAGTAGGGGAAGGTACAGCCGGGACATATGCCCCCACACTTTTCAAAGGGGGAAGAAGTATGGTTGTGCCCCCCCCCCCCTTAAGTAAGGATTTTTTACAATCTGATTAGAATAAGATCCCCGATCCGCTCCTTTGTTTTCATATTGTCTCTACAACATAAAAACAAAGGAGCAGATGGAGGATATCATTTTTATCAGATTGGAATTTTTAGTTAGTACCCACAAATAAAACAATTTTGAGTCATTACAGTCGGAAGACCCTCCAGAGGCCATGAATCTTGAATTCTTCAAAATTTTCCTCGGGAGACATGAAAATATATGAAACTTGATTAATGAAGTAAGTAGGAAATGGCATGCAAGCAAAGTATATAAAGTGTATAAAAAGAGCGACAAGGGAAGTGTAAAGTAATTTCATGAGGAATGCTCCCGGAATTATTCATTTCGTTGGTTTCATTTGAAAATACACCTGTTGTTGATACATAGTTACGTATTCCTCTGCCTGCTCCTCTATGTCTCAAATTTCCTTTTAATTAGTGAATTGCACCCAAACTCTTGGATTGTTTGCAAATAACGTCATCCACAAATATTTGACTCAGTTCGAGTACTCCCCCCCCCCCATCCCCTTGCTCATAGACACATATAAGGTGGAACGTGATAGAGGCCTTTGAGGAAGTTACAAAACCATATACTTAAATTATAAAACAGATATGTAGACGGATTTCTTCATGAAATTACGTTCAAAATGTGATTTAAAAATGTTCCCTTCAATATTTATCATAACCGACCCATACAATGGTCCACGAAGCAAATATGTCAATTCAATAAATGTTTTATCGTTGAGCATGACATTATGAAGTGCGATTGCTCTGCAGACAAATTCCCTATCATGCGTGTTAAGTGCATCGTAGAATATACCATCAGAGCAATTGCACTTCATTCTTCATTTCTTATATGATAGACATTTTGCTTTTCGATTCATATCATAGTACTATATCACAGCATATGATTCAATATCATAATATGATTACTGTAAATGGAATAACATCATATGTATCAATATAACATCAGAATATATGTTTACAATGTGATATGATACGATATTGTACGATACAAAATTATATGATAACCTACTATTCTGTATATTATATATTTATTACAAATAACATTACATAATTTCATGCCATAATGGTATCATAAGATGTGCCATATATCCACAATCACATCAGCCAAGCAAGTGTGAATGAGATAGGATAAGTCGATCTTCCATATGTATAAACCGCTAAGAATAGTCTCGGAGAAAATCCAAAACAGGCTACATGTAGCTCTATGTTATGCATGTATATTCATAACAACATTAACAATTCAAGTTTGATAAGGAATGTTTTTGACGAGTATTTGTCTGCATTCTTAAGCAAAGTCTTGACGAGTATTTGTCTGCATTCTTAAGCAAAGTCTTGACGAGTATTTGTCTGCAAAGTCTGACATTTGATATCATTCTCCATATTCTTTGTAAGATATTTATAGCTACATTGACTATATGCAATTCTGAATGGGTTAGCATAACACTCTAACCTTAATAACACATGGGGACAAGGATTTCACAATTATGGTAACGTAGTAGCTACTCTGTGTATATCAAATCAATTATGCACTCTGTTTGCATGTTATGGTCCTAAGTGTAGAATAAACTAATGCATGTTTACAAATATAACTATAGAGCCCCTTCCACGCCTGAACCCATATTCCATATTCCCTTTATGGCAAGACGATTGCATGTATCTCGATATAAATATGCATGTATTTAATCGTAATAACGAATATAACTCGTTGTGACTAGACACTTTATTTGGTACGAGTCACTATTTTGTTAAAACAAGTAAATTCTTATTTTTGAAACAAAATTACAATTCCTAATATGTTTTAATCTGGTTACGTTTCATATGAATGATAGATTTACTTATAATATGACAATGTTGGACTTAGGCATTACCAGAGAAATAATCCTTACTAAAATTTACAAGGGGTCATTATTCTACGGGGGTCATTTTTCTAAACGTGAAATGGACTGATTTTTTGGAAAAGACATTTTTTCTACGGGCAAAAGGGGTCATTATTCGACGTCGAATAATGACCGGGGGTCACTTTTCGACGCCGAAAAATGACCCCCGGTCATTATTCTATGGGAGTCAAAATTTGCCTCTACACCGGCCTGGGTTTCAATATGTGAACCGCTATATTTGGTGGATTTTTTTTTTTTCATTCCATCTCGAACGATAGGTGTCATCACCTATCTGACGTCGGAGAAATATCCCAATAATTGATCAGAAAATGAAAAGAGGTGAATAAGGAAACATTGAAAGTTGTTCCTATATGACGAGGCAGTATCTGAGATACTTCTTACTGTATCTATCTAAAGGTCTAGCACCTAGTGTTTTGATTTTTCTGTGGACTGGTATCTTCTAACACATGTAATACTACACTACCTATAGAAACAAGTAGATGGTGTGGTCAACCCAGAGAAAATAGACTATGTCAATTATGTAATATGAAAGAGATAGGGGATGAATTTCATTATCTGTTCAATTGTAATGATAATTTTATAAAACAACCAAGGGCATTACTCATAGCAAGCTATTACTATAAAAACCCGAATATCTTTAAATTTGAACAACTTTTTAATACACAAAACAGAAGTAAATTAATCTATTTAAGTAAATTTATCAAGATCATTTCTGAGAGAGTTCTCCAGGTTAATCAATCCACCCACTGACAACACTGTGTTCTAGTGTGTTGGTTTTTTTTCTCTCTCTCTTTTAAAATGTGCCTTTATCCCATGACTTACATGAACATCTATATTACGTTCACTTTGTTTATTTCTCTACACTGTAAATCAGAATAAAGATATTGTCATTGTCAAATATGCTAAGGTGTTTTGATAACAATAGTTAGGATGTGTTTTTAATAGACCATTTATAGATGGTTCTTCCTTTAACTCAATCGTAACAACTCGGCCATTTCCGTAACCGACAAATAACCTCGTAAACAAACGATGGAAGAATCGGCAAATCACCAATCGTAACAACTCGGCCATTTGTCGGTTACGGAAATAGCCGAGTTGTTACGATTGCCTTTAACTTACAGTGTTCCCAGAACATCGACTCCTCCAAACATCTAATTATTTAAGGGTCCACCTAAGGGGAAAATTTACCTGGATAATGATGATGAATGAAGTAGCAAAAAATCATAGAATTTCGGATTTTAAAGCGATTTTTAATCATCGCTTATTTAAATGTTTATTTAATGTTATTTGTTACACTCTATGCAGATGACACAATGTTATTCCCAGAAACACCAACGTAGCTTTAGTATCGATTTATAGATGTGTTTCATAACTATTGTAAAACATGACATAAAGGTCAACGGTAATAATTAAGTCCAAAATTATTAGTCGACTACCAAAACGATTGTGAAGCCTTGGCTAACGAAGATGTACCTACACACATTTTAGATATATCAATGAAATAGTTGACTGATACATTTTTTAAAAATTTATTTTATACTGAAAAATGACAACAGTGGTTTAAATACATAATACAAATTTTGAATAATTGTGGATTATTTTACATATGGCACATTTGAAATATTTTAGTAGATGTAATGCAAGATAACCTATAGAAACAGAAGGATGGACAGACATACCTAGATAATGTACAAGTTAACCTATAGAAACAGAAGGATGGACAGACATACCTAGATAATGTACAAGTTAACCTATAGAAACAGAAGGATGGACAGACATACCTAGATAATGTAGAATTTGTATGTAACAGGAATGAGATTAACAGAAGGATGAACAGACATACCTAGATAATGTACAAGTTGTATGTAACAGGAATGAGATTAGTGTTGAATATCAAATAGAATCCATTCTTCCTCTCTTGCTTCCTGTGTTCTTCTCGTCTTCTCTTATTCTTTTGAGGGGATTACTTTGATGAATGCCCTCTGGTGTTGCCATGTTTTCCTCTCCTCTAATAGGGCTAACGTCACTAAGGCTTGAATGGGACAAGTTTGTAGAAGTAAAGGCCGTTTCAAATAGAGCGGTATCCAACTCATGGTGCACTGGGGCTAAAGCAGTAGCAGGTGGGTAGGCTTCAGGAGAAACACTAGGAGACGATGTGTCGTTAAGGAAAGCAGCAACATCTTCCGCAGTGATTCCACTTAAGTAGGTGGCCTGTTTGAGCAGGTCAACACCATTGTCTCCTTGGAATAATAGACTGGATTCAATGTTAATCTCGGAATCCATTTCCTGTTCAGAGGAGGCACTTTTTCTAAAAACGTGTAAGTGAGAATTGGTAGGGGATTTCTGAGACTGAGGCTGAGAGCAGGCTGTGTAGTTGGACTGTGTTGCTGGATAACTTTTGTTTTGCTGATAAGAGACACTGTGTGCATTGTTGTTGTAGTCTTCTGTCATAGTCTGGATCATAGTGGAAGGAATGCTTGTTTGAAGACATTCCTCCACAAGGACATCCTGGAGTTGGCTGAAAATGGGAATGGTCTGCCTTTGGTTGAAGAAATGGGAAGATGAGGGCTGTGTGGCTGTTTCGTTGGTCTGTGACTGGGATGAACTGTTTGACTGGTCTCCTTGGAAAGTGATGGCGGGAGGTGTACTGTAGGTTTGAGTGGAGGGATCCTGTTGCTGCATGTCCGTCTGATATATACTATAGAACTCCCGGTAGCTCTGTGGGATGCGTCTGCTGCCAGGGTAAAGAAACTTGTCTTCCATTCTGAAGCTGAGGTACGTACAGTCGGAACAAGGTGCTGAAGAAAGTTTCCAATGGTTGATCTATGAAGAATTTGATGCTAGCTTTGCCAAAATCAGATTGACGATGTGGACTGGGCTGTCCGGTATATATATATATATATACCTGGTGGTTGACATGGTCGCTACCTCCTGTCGCCCTCCTCCTCACTTCTCCCCCACAGCGACAGAATTGCACTCACTAAGTGTTTTCATTGTACGGTATATCACTCCGTGTCCGGCACAATTATCTCCATAGTCCTTTAACACAATCACACTCTCATTATACTTCATCCGGCGGGTAAGTTGTTTCAGTTGGAGTTCCGACACCTGTAATTGGGTATTGACGAGATTAATTTGATAATTGGGGAACCAAGGTGGTACAGGTAGCTTGGGGTATCACCCCCGTCGTGATGAGATGTTGTTTTTGGTGAGTAGACGTTCATGGGAGAAACCGAAAGACATGGGGCTTGCAAGCTTTACCTATTCTATGAACGGAACTGGTTTTTATTTATGATTTATCTCATCACAGTTGTATGATTTTACATAAAAGTGATGGTAACAAATCGTTAAGTGTTTTAAAGCATGCGTGATTATGAAGATAGAGTACATATTGCAATTTTAAGATTCGAGTTGTCATGGTGTTGGTAAGCACGTTTTATTATTTCTTATTTAAAGAAGCGCATGCAATTTTCGGAGAGAAGATTGCTTGTTTGAATTTATTATATCTTTAAATGTGATAATATTTTTAAAGCGTATTTTTTTTTTGGTGATAAATATTGTTTCCTTACATCAGTCAGAGACTTGCAATTAAATTCATCACCAATTTTACACGCATAATTTGTTACAAAGTCTTGTTTGTTTGGGTTCATTTCGCCAGCGTCCACTTTCGATAGGTAAATGGTGATTATACCAGTTCAAACATATTTTATTACTCGTTTTAGAACTTCATCTCATAAATTGAATGTTGAAGTTTGAAGACATAATAATATAGTCAGAGAACGACGGTTATGTACTGTTTGTGAGCTAAATGATGTAGAGGATGAGTTCCACTTTATTTCAAAATGCCCTCTATATAATGACTTGAGAAAAAATATGTTAAGAAATTCTATTATACAAAACCCAGTGTTTACAAACTGATTAAACTACTCAGTGTTAAACATACCAAAGAAATGATTAATTTTGAATTTTTTTTTTTTTTACAGTATGCAACTAAGCTACGAAACTCTCATATGGTGTGATAGCAGTTGTTACACCTTGTCACGTGACCTTGTACATCGTCGTCACATTATTGTTGTCTTCTCACTTTCCACAATTCCATTTCGGTTTGTTTGTATAATTGTATTTATGTATATCCAATGAGTCCGTGGCTCACGGAAATAAAGAAGGATATTTAGATATTTTTCAAATTTTAGTTCAACCTTGTACATTCTATAATTCGTATTTTTAAAATGAAATTTGAAAGACGGAATTCCATTTTTGTTTAAATTGATCGAGTAAAGTAAGTTTTACATTTGATTTTAGCCAGTTTGGATTACAGGAATTATTTTACCAAATTTTTGAGAGTCCGCGATGGTGAAGGATATTTTTAAAGACGTTGTTCACCAATCTTTGTCGTGTATCTCCAGGGGGAGACATAGTTTTTGTATTTTCTGTCCGTCCGTCTGTCTGTCACAAAATCTTGTGAACGGATCTATGACAACTCATCGAAAAAGTTCATCGATACGACGACTCATCGATACGACAATTCCTAAAGTAGATAAGACAATTTATCGACACTCATCCAAACTACGGAAAAAAATACAGCAATGATAATTTTGTCTATGTATCTTATTACCTCATTTAATATAATATTCAATGTTTCAATAAGAAATATTATGTGCCAAACCCTAAATGCATTTTAAATAGTTTCAACTTTCTACCCAATTCTCTTTAGAGAAGTCGAGAGGCAAAGCCTTCATGGTTGATGAGGCTATGCCTCTCGACTTCTCTAAAGAGAATACTTTCTACCCTTGAAGAAAGTGAAGATACAATAGTATAATTCTTTTTTGTTTCTTGTAATTTCCTAGCTTTGTATATATACCATTCCTAGATAAATATTAAAAATCCTTCTTGCAGAAAAGATCGATCTCTTCACCACGCACGATGGAACTTCAAACTATATCCGTTCTGGGCTGTTCTAAATCTCCTTTGAGAGAGGGAATACATTTGTAAGTGTCGGGGTGCGATATATCGACAATACACGAAAAGGTCTATGTCACCCTTCTAAAAATATTGTGCGGGGTCCATATGGAGTAACGGGGTTGCCAGTTTGCCATGGTTGATACTTTTGTAATGACAGTTGAAGTGTGTATCGGGTCACAGGGGCTCGGTTGTCAGATATTGAAGTTTTGTATTATTTGTTCCCGAATAATAAATTGAAGTTTTGCATGATTTGTGTCCGAATAATAAATTATATAAATAAAATCCACCACCAAAATCCACTTTTTTGGAGGTTTTAAAAAAGGTGTATCATGTGTACATTAAATTTTTTTAATGTACACATGATACACCTTTTTTAAAACCTCCAAAAAAGTGGATTTTGGTGGTGGATTTTATTTATATAATTTATTATTCGGACACAAATCATGCAAAACTTCAATTTATTATTCGGGAACAAATAATACAAAACTTCAATATCTGACAACCGAGCCCCTGTGTATCGGGTGACATTGATGAACTACAACAAAACAATGAAAAGTGTTCAAATCTTTTTTTCTTGAGTTGTCGTCATCCATGAGTTGTCTTTCTTCGACTTGTCGCGTCGGTGAGTTTTACTTAGGCGGTGAGTTATCATTCAATTAGTTGTCCGATACCCTTGCGAAGGTATCACACCGGTAATTGTCCAATCAAAATTGTAGTTCCATATATTTAAAGAAATATTTTTTTCCTTGCGCGATTTTTCTCATTTCCTCTTTTTCTTTTCTCTTAATTTTTGCACCCCTGATTAGGAAATTTTGTGTAATTTGTAGAAATAACCAGGTGTATACAAAGGAACTATTTGCTGTTGGTAGCTGAGGCTACTTTCTGAGGTGTATTCCGGCTGTTTACACACGTGTGAAAAACACGTGGATTTGAGGGTAATTTATTTTCGAAAATGCCGCGTAGGGTGGTGTTTTTCTGGTGTCGGCAGACGAGATAGGTAACATAGAACGTTTCTGACTGCGTTATTCGGCATCAATTCTGTAAACTGATTTTTAATGAATTTTTTTCCTCTATAGTAATATCTAGTGAAAATAATTACCGGTGCGATACCTGAACACTTCTCCTATATGGCTTAGGTAGCAGGGGACAGTTTCGCACTATAGGCCCGGGTCAACTTTTTAAAAAAAATGGAAATACCCCATATTTGAAGTGATATTACATGTGTAAAAATGTATACAATGATTTTAGGATGCATGTCAAATGTAGCTGAGTGCTTCATAAAAATGTTAATATACAACATGTAGGTGTCATGTCCACAGGTGCTTGTGGACAGGACTTCCGGTACCCCCCTTCTTGTATTTTTAAATGTTCAATTCCTTGGGTATTTCGGACGTATTTTTGATAAAATATGTAACTTCAGAGTTTATATATTTCAATGGAATACACAAATCTCGCATAGAAACCGTTTTTAAAAATGTCATATCACCGATCATAATATATATGTTCATATATAGGTGGATGGCCCCATATGCGAGGTAGATTTTTGAGAAGGGCAGATAGGGTTCTTGATTGTGCACAGTGTCTAAATCCCCATGTTTGATACTGTGATGGTGTGGGGGTGGTGCAGATTAGCCCAAATGAGGGAAAATCAAAGCAAAAAAGGGGAACCTGCTCAGAGCATGTTTTGTGCACCAGCACCAGTATTTATAGATTACATGTAATTTAGGGTCATAATTTATTAACTACACTAATATGATATACAAGTATTGACATAAAAGGAAAATATGATTTTTCATTAGTCTGTCATAATCTGACTTTGGTGTATACCCCCTATTCACTTGTTTCAAAACCAAAGGAACTGTCCCCTGCCACCTTATCTGATAGATATGAAACTTTGTACAATGCTTCATTGCCTTTGTAAATATGCATATTGTCGGGACAGGAGGATCCAATTATTTTCCTAAAAGTTATAGTGGATCTAAATTAAAAGAGGGGTGGAGGATGTTAAAATAGCCTGTGAGCACCCCTCCTCCTATGTGGTTTATCTGATTGATTTGAAACTTTGTACGATGCTTTATGTCATTTGCAGATCTGCATATTGTTGTTACAGGAGGACATTTCTTAAAGTTATACTTGATCCAAGAGGGGTGGAGGATGTTAAAATAGCTTGTGAACGCTTCTCCTCGTATATGGCTTATCCGATGGACTGGAAACTTTTTAAAACACTTCAATGCCATTTGCAGATGTACATATTGTAGAGACATGGGGATCCAATTGTTTTCCTGAAGTTATAGTGGATCTAAGAGGGGTGGAGGGTGTTAAATAGCTTGTGAACACTTCTCCAATGTAGTTTATCAGAGTTCATATTGTCTATTTTCCTGCTCATGCTTTCCTCTCCATACCATGTAGTACATTAAAGCTGACATGAATTAATAAATATAGTATAATTCTATATGTCCGCCATATTTCTTTGCTAATCCGCCATATTAGTTGGATATTCTATTGTTATATGTATCAGGGTTCGCATGGTATATAAAACGATAAAAGACTTTTTATATAAGGGTAAGATTAGTCAAATTGCAGTATATAAGGGGACGAGTTTTGCTACGCTTCACTTCACATCAGTGTCTTGGATTTACCTGTGCGGGCAGCTTCGACAGGTAACACGTACATCTCCGATACTGATAATGAAATCACGTTTTGAAACACCATGCAGGACTGAAAATTACAATAAACATATCGTACAGTAGTAAATCATTCTAAAATCTTTGGATGAATAAATATAGAATGTGTTTTCATTACGTGAATGTCCGTACATTTGCAATAAATATCAAAACTATACAAAAACGCGGAGAAATGTTTTATCTATTATCTAGATCTATTGATGAAATGGAATAAGCAAAGGGTATAAAATTTATACCATTCACAATTACTTCAAGCAAAATGCAAATACATAAATGCTACTGTACGAATAAAAAAGACATGGTCATGTATGCTCGCCATGAAAAAGCATCGAATGCGGACGACTATTTACCTGGGTCTACTCGCAATATCTGTAAAGGACCGGAGATGGACGTGTACACTTGTCGAAAATACTCAAAGTAGTAGTAAAACTCCCTTTATTAGCATAATCCATGAAACAAAACGATACACTCCATTTGTATTCCAACAGTAAACAACATTGACCATTGTACAGACTGCGACACACTTAGCCCGTGCCGATCAGCTATCTTCAATCAGGGGAAGTATCAGAGTAAAATATTTACCCTGTATTGTGCATGAATCCTTATACCATATGATTAACTTGTCAGAGTATTACAGATTTATAAATCAGGAAATCATTTAGGTACATAAATTGTTTGTTCATAGATAATTTGCATATACAACACTGCACGAATGTATGGGATGAGAGAGAGAGAGAGAGGGGGGGGGGGATTCAAACGATGATCTTATAATAATCGCGCTCTTATTAAGACAAATGATATCTTTAATTCAATATAAGAGAACAGTAACTCAATATTGCTCTCATTAATTGATAATACAGATTTATTTGATTCATTTAAAGCACGCAATAATTAAAAATTAAACATATCTTTAAATAATGTTATTTTCAATTACTTCATTTTATGCAAATTCCGCGCTCAATAGATCTTATATATCTGTGCCATTTTGCTTTATTACATTCTGCGTTGAACTCGCAGGGCCGTAAATTACATGGAGGCGGAGGAGGCAGCTGCCTCCTCCAACTTTTGAGCCAAAAAAAATTAAAATTTAAAGTTTATTAGAATTTATGTTGTTTCCAATAACTAAGAACATGATACCTCCCTTAAAAAGCATTCCAAATCTTTCTTTTAGAATGAGTTAGTCAAATAACATCTTAGAAGGCCCTAGAATCAAGGATTTTGCACGAAACGTGTTCAGTGTGCACAAAATGTGCTCAGCGTCTGGGGGCCTGGGCCTAATTTCCTGCCTCCTTCAAATTGAAGGTTAATTTACGGCCCTGACTCGACGCAAATTGTAGTAATGCAAAATGTAATAATTGAGTTTATCATATGCGTAGTTATCAAGCACATCGAATTTTTTTTTATTTAAACATATTTTATTGAGAAACTCAACAGGATTGGGCAACAGGCATAGCCTATGTAGGCCCTCTTCCAAATACAAAGGTCAAGTACAAAGGTACATAGAATCAAGGGGAGGGGACAATAGTGTCTGTCCCCCACCTTTGATAACAATATCCATTTTTTTTTTGTTATTTTGTTTGTTTGTTTTTTGATGTTTTCCGCCACACTCAACAATTTGTCAGTTATCTGGTGGCGCCCAGTTTTTGTTGGTGGAAGAGAGAAACCAGATACAATGTACCAGGGAAGAGACCACCGATCTTCCGAAAGTAAACTGGGAAACTTTCTCACTTACCGGCGCGAGCGGGTTTCGAACCCGCGCCGACAGAAGTGAGAGGCCGTTATTTTGTAATGCCAAGTAAAAAATATATTGGGTGACACCCCCCCCCCCCCCAAACTTGACCCCAGCTTGAAAGTCCTGATATGATAGTAGAAAACACACACCACCACCAGTTAAGAAAATTAAGATATTATGAGGCACTCATGCTAGAGGACTCTAACCACCCCATCCCACCCCCAACGATGGAAGAAAATGAAGTGTAGGGGGAAATTATTGAGGCAGTCAAAGTAAAAGACTCTTTTAACCCTTCACCCCTACATTAGGACTTTGAACATCGGACAAAACATCTTCGTTTGTTTGGGTGTTTTGTTTTATTTTATTGCTGTTTTCGTTCATCTTTTTTAATTATTAGTTTGAATGGCAAGAAATTTTGAAGAATCCAATTTTCCATTTTTTTCCTTTCCTGTTGTACACCCCCACCCCCATGAAAAATGACGATACATGTCTGGTTATTACATGTACATTTTGCTTTTCAACACATGCATGCGTACTAATGTTATGGTGTAGAATGGCACCCTTTACCAAGTTTTCCTTCATTTACACAGTGTAGGGAATGGTAAACCAAAATCACAAAACAAAATGCATAAAGGCCAAGATAGTTTTAAGCGTAGGAACTTCATTCACGAATACATAAATACATGTATTCAGAAAAATCGCATGCATGCATTGCAGGACTATAGCATATGTGTGTTTTAACGTTTCTGTAACATGCCATAATGATTATTTTCATTTCGTAGATCTGGCGCAATGGATATATTTTGAAAATAGACCGTCAAATTCAAATGTATTCGATAAGATGTTTTTATTCAGTTTGTAAATCAGTAAAATTCGTGTTGAGGTTTTATTTGATATGATACAGTGTCACTCTACTGTAATGTATTAGTAGGATATGCAAAAGGCAAGAGTATAAACATTTTCTAGTATCGATATCTATATGATCACGAAAAAACATAATTTATATCCGGATTCATATGCCGATTTAGATATCAATAAAACCAAAGCTGCATAGTTTGGGGGAGGGGGTTCTAATGAGTCTGATGAAATTTAAAGAAGGAACCCCACATTTGCATTCAAACTAGATGTACTTCAAAATGAATTCATTTCTGCTCTGACTGAAAGCATGATTCTAAATTCGGGAACGAATCTTGCATACAAAATAATTAATAGTGGGAGACATAAATTCGAGCTCCTTTGGAATTTAATGAAATGCAGGTATGCACCTTTCTTTCAACACGAATTGGTATGTTGTTTCAGGCACGTATACAGGGGGTTGGGTGGGCAGGGAGGCTGGGCTGGTCTGCTCTCCCCACTTTTTTGACAATTTACTTTTATCCGTTATTCTAACATACAAAGTCAGTATTTTCTACATGCACAGCTTAAACTGATATTGTTTTTTTTTTAAATTTGTAATGAATTCAATTATAAGCATCAACTTCTGTAAGTTTTTAATATATTGTCAATCACAAATTTTTAAATAGTTGGAATTTTTTAATGCTTGTAAGCTTACCATTATATCAGTGATCGATTTTCTTTCCTTCCGTGAAATGATATATTGTACATCGAAGTAAGACAGTCTCTCTCTCTCTCTCTCTCTCTCTCTCTCTCTCTCCTGTTCAATCAATGAATATCGACATACAGAGACCGTAAATAATTATGTGGTTCCCAAAGAAACAATAAAACTATATTTTCGTTTATACATTTCCTTTTATATGTCGCAGTCTGTATAATGGAATGACAACGTGTTGTAAAGTTCTAACGAGATACAAATGGAGTTTATCATTTTGTTTCGTGGATTTATCAGAATAAAGAGAATCTAATATTTTCGGTAAGTGCACATCTCCGATACCTGTTGAATAGACGTCCGTATTTGATACGGGGTTTGGGGGGGGATATACTATGTGCATTACATATTGTGCATATGGCATGGACCTGTATTTTGCAAGAATTTATATAAATAATATATTCTATGCATAAATATAAGGCTAAATTGACTTCCATGAAGAAGGGTTTTCCCGTAAACAATTTTAGATGGCCATCTGTGTTTTTTGGCTGATCATTCCACTGCGGAACCGGTATGGCTATATTAAACGTTCCTGTACTTGTAATTATTTTTAGTACATGTATTATTGTTACTATTATTACTTTCACTATTGTACAGCAAGTAACCTAAACCACAGGGAGATTGAAGCATGTATGAAAGGTATGTTTGTGTAAGTGTCTGATGTATTGTATGTGACCACAAAAAAAAAAAAAATTATATAAAAAAAAAAAAAAACGTTCCGGGAACAATAGCTGAAGAAAAATTCTTAACAGCAGAGTAATTGCTATCATTCTCAGACAATGAATTATATTTTTGGTAATCCGGAACTCAAATTATGGTAATATTTAATGTTCCGGGTACTATGTTGAAGGCAAATGTTATTAACAACAGAGTAATTATTACTATTAATTTGATGACAATAATTATATACACAGGTATCTAAGTTTTAACAACCCGGAACCCAAATTATCGTTTATTTGGCACTCCATAGTTGTAAATAATTAAGGATATCTTCAACTGAATCAAAGACATCATAAAATTATTTATACAGAGCTCCAAATTAAATTTTGCGAGCAACAATTTCATCACATTGATATGCTGATCAATTGAATTGATGCGAGTGCAATAATTGAATTGATGATATTTTCAAATAATTAAGGATAGTGTAGCGGACAGTATAAGAGGGAACTTATACTGCCTCGCTAGAGAGCTAGCTTTTCTGGTGATGTGGTAGAATCTCTCTCTTGATCACGCAAGTTAAGCAACGGCGAGCGTGATCAGCACTTGGCTGGGTGACCACTACACGTTACAATATCTTCAATTATCGAGATTATGTTGATTTAACACTCCGACCGAAACTTGAAGGGTGCCGTAATTGAATTTGCTGCGCGCATTAATTTAATTTGATTCCCTTCAATCAAATTACAGCGTGCATCAATTCAAGTGTTCATATCATCAATTAATTTGAGGAGAGCAACAATTAAATTATTGAGTGCAGCAATTCGATAGAATAGATGTTAACAATTCAATCCAAAATATTATATGATTGAATTGTTATATTCTTAACTTAACTGACACATAGTTATATCCTCCATTTTTTTTTTTTTTTTTTTTTTATAATTGTTTCATTTTTTCTCTTATTTGTAAACTTTTTTCTTCTTCAATCATCTTGTTATATTTTCATGTACTATATTAATTTCATTCTGTCATAACTGACCTTTGACCTATAGAGAGGGCTTATATAGAGGTCAAGATATGATAACATCGTAGATGAATGTTTTATATGTTAGTTTCAATCAAGAGAATTGACATATGCAGTGTTGACTGCTGTCCTACAGTGTTGACTGTGGTCCTACAGTGTTGATTGCAGTCCTGCAGTGTTGATTGCGGTCATCCAGTCCTTATTAGTTGTTGTTATTGTTCTGATTTTTTTCAAAGTACACAAAGTCCTAAAATAAAACCAATAAAGGCTGTTAACACACCTTTACAGAGAATGTAAACTATACTTTCATTATTGTATACTCTCAATATGTGATGGAGTTTTGTGAAAGTTTTAAACGATACCACAAGGAAGATGGCGCCAAACAGCAGCGCCTTGCTCGAAACCGCCATATCCATGGGAACTATCAATGAAACAGACAAAATGTTTACTGGGATTCTGAAATAGCAAAATGCTTGACAGTGTTATAATCCCATACACATCAAATGAATACATACACGTGACTCCAAAAGTATCGGCATCGGTGAACATTTCTCGTCCACATCCGGCCCAGCGTTTGAACATCCGGCCTAAAATGTTCTCCTCTGTTAAGTCTGTGATCTGCCGTGAATAAAAATGTGTACATGTATGTACGTGAACAGGAAATGTGTACATGTATGTACGTGAACAGGAAATGTGTACATGTATGTACGTGAACAGGAAATGTGTACATGTATGTACGTGAACAGGATTAAAGTCAACATGTGCCAGATTGCCTACTATTTTGTTTTTTTCTATGAGGGTTCTGTTTCTGGTTGTCAAACGGGGAAGTCAATATCGCACATGTAGTAACTGACAGGGAAGTTAATATCACAGATGGGAGTCAATATCCATGTGTAGTTATTTACAAGGAATTTAAAATTATATATATGTATATAATATTATATATACATGGAGTAGCTTACAAGGAAGTTAATATCATAGATCGGAGTCAATATTACAGATGTAGTTCTTTACAGGGAAGCTAATATAAATGTATATAATATTGAATATATCATAAATATATGGAGTCAATATTATGAATGGGATAACTTACAGGGAAGTCGATATCATTGATCAGAGTCAATATGATATATAGTTATTTACAGGGAAGTCAATATTATGGATAGAGTTAAACTTACAAGGAAGTTAATATCCTGAATGGAATAACTTACAGGGAGGTCAATATCATGAATGGAATAACTTACAGGGAGGTCAATATCATGAATGGAGTAACTTACAGGGAGGTCAATCAACTTACAGGGAAGTCAATATCGTCTGTGCAGCAAATAGTCTGACACCCCCAGCAACAAGGTCCCCGTATGGCGTACATCGGCTGGCGGTTAGCGTCAAAAACGCGAACATGGGGTTTCCATTTCGAAGTTCTGCAAATCGAAAGTAATATGTGTAGCTTTTTCATCAATTTGAATCATTTCATATTACGTATGAGAAGATGCACTAAACTCACTGTTGTTTAGCGTAACCAATTATGTTTCCGACCGGAGCCTCGATTTGGACTTCATATCCACAGGAAGAGTCGGTGGCACACCAACAACATCCTACACAACAGACAAAGTCATGACGAACCCTCATCACTTCCTGAAAACATGAAAATATATTATCAATTCCTGTACACAGAATATAACGCGCTACATGGGTTGTCTGTGTGTGCGCACGTCTGTGAGTGTACACGTGCAAGTATTTGTTCATGTTTTTGATTTCATATCCGGCTGCACATTGTACCCTCGGTTCCCCATGACATTTTCACTATATTTAGCCACAAACGCAAATAGGATTGGGAGCTGAGAGATGTCAAAATATAGTGGGCGTGTGGTCCGATTTCTTTTTAGAGGAGTGGGAAGTGTAACGTAACTAGCAAATTATCTTAAGTAGTGCTCTTTCTTTTCAAAATTTTCAGTAGAAAAATCAATGTACTCTTATTTTTCGTGAGTCCCAGGTTTTACAACATCCTCTCAGAGGACTTTCCGTAGAAAAAGGACATTTCATTGGAGAACCTGTGTGGAGACCTACTGAATACAAACCATCGGTCAATATGCCTAGCACTTTTACGTGTGTTTTCAGTCTCCTTTTCAATTTTGTATACTCTGCATGACAATTTTGGCATGCATATATATATATATACATGTATATGATAAAAATATCAGAAAGTTGATAAGAGTATACTCGACTAGTTTCTTCAATTCTTTTGAATACTATATAGTCGAGTATACTCTAGTAAATTCCTTGTTTCGTTTGTGTTTTGCTTAGACCTTACCTGACCCGAATTATCCGTAATATGCATTACATATTCTCTGTTGGGTCCACAACATTGCCTGTGACAAAAGTCTGACTCTGTAGACGAAAAGAAATTTAAAAAGAAAAGATACAAACACACAGCATTAAGGCTTGCTAGATATAACCATAATGTACAACGCAATCTAATTAAATCTGGGTGTTCGATCCACATACTCGCTACCCTTGCGTTGTGAGTTTTGCGAGCGGATCAAAGGATTTGATTTAGATTGCTAAGAACTACCTTCTGCGCAAGTCTCTCGGCATTTGTACTTGTGTAATAATAATAATAATGATAACATGTTAATCATAATAAAAATGCATTCAGTAGTGTATTCATTGTCGGAACATTTTACACGGATCACTCATGTACATGCAATATGCCTATTTGCTTTTAGCAATTTCAGCAAGTTAGCAATGCAGCTTTAACAGAGGTTACTCAAAGTAATTATGATAGTAAATTATTATCATAAAAGTAATATATCAAAGTAATTATAATAGTCTCGGTGTAATAGGAATATAGGAAATATTCTTCGTTTAAATTGTTATTTTGATATATATATTGCGTATACTCTGTGTAAGAAGATTCCTATTGTAGCGATTGTGAGCGTATTTTAGGATCTGATTTTCATTAGATTGGTTTTACCCTAGAGTAAGAGGAAACTGTTACCTTCTTGAGCAAAAAAGCACTGCTGTCCCACGCTGTTCAAGACATCGTATTTATTTCTCGTCTCAAAACCGGTCAATACTGTCAAAGAGAGAACTTTACATTGTAAGTACAAAATCGGTCAAAAGAGATTGATTGATTGATGTTTTCCGCCACACTCAACAATTTTTCAGTTATATGGTGGCGCTCAGTTTTTTATTGGTGGAAGAGAGAACCCAGATATGATGTACCTGGGAAGAGACCACTGACCTTCCGAAAGTAAACTGGGAAACTTTCTTACTTACCGGCGCGAGCGGGATTCAAACCCGCACCGACAGAGGTGAGAGGCTGTGTGATTTTGAGCACGATGCTCTAACCACTCGGCCACAGAGGCCTTCGGTCAAAAGAGAGAGGGAGAACTTTACACCGTAAGTACAAACCGGTCAAAGAGAGAACTTTACATCGTAAGTACAAATCGGTCAAGGCTGCCAACAGAACATTGCATATAATGACAATCATCGGAAAATTGATTTGCGTACTATAGCAATTATATATTATGAAGAGAAAAAAAAAATCATTTTTGAAGCATTGCAGTTCATGCCCTCGTTTATTTTCAAAAGCGAAATCTATCTATTTTCATCTCTCAGTCGTTAAAATTAAACGTATTATATTGATCAAAATTCATATTCTCATTGTTCGCAACCAATCGCATTCATCAGGAGATGACAATCATTACTAGTGGTAAAAACATTGGACATGTAAATGTTTTATATTCACAGCAATGTCATTTCTACTGGAAATCTTTCTGACCAGCGGAAGTGTTTAATTCCCGTTCGAATACAGCTACAGTCTGTGAATACTACCAGTAAGTTATTAACGAGAGCAATTTTCATACTAGTTTTTGATGAAAATAATATTCATTCAATTTATTGTTGAGAACTACGAGAGCCGTAATGCGGATCAAAGGCGGTATAACGCAAAATAAGGGCGTAATAACGCGAAGCAAAGGTATATTAACGCGAAGCAAAGGCGTGATAACGCGAAGCAAATGTATATTAACGCGAAACAAAGGCGTGATAACGCGAAGCAAATGTATATTAACGCGAAGCAAAGGCGTAATAACGCGAAGCAAATGTATATTAACGCGAAGCAAATGTATATTAACGTGAAGCAAAGGCGTGATAACGCGAAGCAAAGGTATATTAACGCGAAGCAAAGGTATATTAACGTGAAGCAAAGGTATATTAACGCGAAGCAAAGGCGTAATAACGTGAAGCAAAGGTATATTAACGCAAAGCAAATACGTAATAACGTGAAGCAAAGGTATATTAACGCAAAACAAAGAAAGAAGGTGTATCAATGCAAATTAAAGGCACAATAACGCGAAAAAAAGGCGTATTATCGCGGATTCAGGTGTTATAATGCGAGGGAAGGCGTAATAATACGAATGAAAGATACATATATATATATATATACATGTATATATAAACAGTTTACGTTGAATGAAATAAATGCCCACATACTCCTTTTCTGGACTCTTCAACGATTTAACCTTCATTATGACCTACATGATGTAAAACTAGGTACTTTCAGTTAAGCTCAATTGCCCTTACAGGCCTATATGAACCCTTTTAAGTAAGGGTTCTATATGTTTGACTTTGTTGTTCTCTATCCCTTTATCAGTTTCGTTTCATTCGATCACCCCGTATTCAATCATTAGAGAGGTTTGAAATGTGGCTTCACCCTCGGGTGGCTCCATGTGGTACCCCCACAGCCCTATAGTGCTAGGAGTTCTCTATCTTGCCTGCATTTTATTTTGGTGGTATTACGCCTTTTCACTCCGCATTATAATATGCCTTTCTAAGGCACAATAACACCTTTTCATTCGTTTTAATGCCTTTCATTTGCGTTATTACGTCTTTCTTTCGCGTCATAACACCTCAAATATTTTTTAAAGTGATCCTAATCGGCTTTTGTAAAGAGCAGTGATGACGAGTGAAGAAAATCCTGCCCTCTGTTGCACGAATTTCTTATCATTCCATCGAGAATCGAGATTTTGAAGTAAACCCAATCTAAATAAAATTAGATGTTAGATCCGCTCGCGTACTCGCATGCATATGCGAGTACGCGAGCGGATCTAACATCTAATTTTAATTAGATTGAAGTAAACCTATCGTATAACTTAAATACGATCCCCGACTGTGTCGCTGTCGTGCCCACCTTCCAGTAACTCTATCCTCTGCTTCACGATGATCTGGTCCAGGGCTCCCAGATAATCCATCCCCGTGTTACCACCGGACTGGTTCATCCATTCCACTCCTGTAATTACAAAACTTAACATCAGTGTGACTGTAGAAGAAGTACTGTTGATTTAAGGATGTTGTATGGTGTTCTAATCAGACCAACTGCTTTTTCGCATTGCAGGACGAAGATGAGGCGGAACGAAATTGGAGCAAAAATGAGTGAGCGACGAAGGAAAGTGCGAAGTTGCGAGGGCGAGGGAGGGAAAATGCGAAGTTGCGAGGGCGAGGGAGGGAAAATGAGAAGTTGTGAGGGCGAGGGAGGGAAAATGCGAAGGCGACGGGGTGAACTACGTGCGATTTAATATAGTTTCTTCACCTTCGCAACTTTGAACTCTCGCTCTTTCGCCCCTTCACTTCTATGCGTGAGGAAGTTGCGACATACGCATGTCCGAGATGGATGACTTGATTATCAATCTGGGCCACGCTGATCATGCCATCGCTCCTTCGTTTACAATGAGGGAGCAACAATTCGAGGACGAGAGCGAAAAAGGCGAAGCTACATGTAATATTGCTCCTTCGAAACTTCACCTTTTTTTTTTTTATTTCGCAACTGGATGTTTTTGGTACGCTTACGGAAAACCAGAGAGTAGTAGAATTTTATTTTATTTTTCTGATTATGCAGAAATTTACCTCCCATAATACAAACAGTCTAGACGTTTATTCCTTTACATGTATAATTTTTTTGTGATAACTCTATGGTAAGTATAGGCTTTTATTTCAAGTTGAAAGGTCGCTTACCGGTTACAGTCCCTTCGTTGAGAGGGACAGCAAAGATTAAACAGGTCCATATATTGGTGAATGTAAGTTGTCATACAGAGAAAAAAGAGCTTAAACTATTTTAGTACAGCTGCTGCTTGGCGTTCGAAATTCAGAATACTCGATGAGAAGCTAAGTTTATTTTAATCCAAACTTGAATTCAGGGTTTCCATTTTGACCTCGTGTTAAGCGTTGCTCTTGCCGCCAAAGGGTGAAAAGTGTTCCTGTTGTCATCGTATCTGACATTTAGGTCTAATCTAATTGATATCGATCATTGTGCTTAAAGAATAGATACACTTGTAATTAATATTTTGAAATGAAGTGGTACGCTTTATAGTGCTGAGCACAACTGTCCATTTCATCGCATAATGTGATTTTAAAATCATAAGAGTAGGTATAGCTAGTCTTCAAGTATCCGACCCCATAAATACTAGTCTACTCTTCAACTTCTTTTCTTCGCAAGCCAAGGGTTTTCGGTCCACTCCGCCCCTCTGTTTGTGGATGGACCGAAAAAGACGACTCTTAGAAAGTTCCATATGCTAGATATATCAACGAGGAACATGGGGTTGATCTAGGTACAACTCAAATTTTACTGGTATAAAAAATGTCAGACTTCACACCCCGTCCATATACTGCTGGATGTTTGTTTCAGTGTTTTGTTTGTGTCTTTTTTGTTTCCAGATATAGATATACAAACCCTGTCTGGGCTGCATTTGAATAGGCTGCCATTGCTCTCCCATTTTTGGATAGTATTTCTACAGCAGATAATGTCCACTACTAGGGTATTTGGGTTACTAGTATCTGAAAGTAAATACAAACACACCAAATATATAATACAAACAAAGTCAAACCTAACAAAACGTAACCGACATCTAGCCGAATTTTGGTCAAGAAACGGATCAGTTTCATGATACACACTACAGGTGTTTTATGTTGAGAAAATGCTGAATTAAAAGACGATATATTCTAATAAGAAAATACTTAATCCGAGCTAGATTCCTCTTTTATTTTGTGGCATGCCGCATATGTCTTGGGAATCTCGGATTAGAGAAGACATTGTTAAAGCTCTGGGGAATCATCATATCATTCATTCTTATATTAACAAGTTCTGAAAGATGATTACCAGGATTAAAGGACGTTGTTGATCTGGTGTTGTATATAGTTTAAATATTGACTTCACGAATCGCTTTGTTTCCGCTACACCTATCTATTTATAGAGCATGCAGCGTCCTCACAACTGACCTGATTAAATCCATCTATATTCCATTATTTACAAAACATTGATCGACAGAAATATACCCAGGCCAGACAAATGAAATATATTGAACTGATATTTTTTTTTTGTTGTTGACCAAATCATTCTTAAAACCTGTAGTTTCGGGTCATTCTGAAGGTTTTAAGAAGGGTTTGGTCAAAAGGGCCAATACCATCCCTTTTCTTTTGTTTCAAAAGTTGCGAAATAAAACAAAAGTATCCGTAAAGAATTTATCAATTCATAAAATATATAACAAAGTATACATAGTTTAATGTATTTACCTAAACTATTCAACACAAGAAACATAAAGCTAAATTCAGAATCTTTGGTCCATGAACTATGAACTTCTAACTCACCCTGATACTGTCTTTAGTGGGTACCTTGTGTTGAGCCCCAGCTGCAGTAGCTCATTTAGATTTAATGTAGATTTCACTGAGAAGCAAATTATGAAAATGACTCCTTCCCCTAAGTTGTACCCAGGTTTAACATCCAGTTTAGAACAAGAGCTGGGGAAGTCTATAGCATATTTTGAATATTCTCTACAACACGTACATCCTTATGAAAGGTCTACAGATATAGACGCTCTGTAGATCAGCCACATCCCTACATGTAACAGGTCTGGGTCAGGTCTCCCTCCTTTTCGCCCCAACTTAACTGTCACACACACATACACACATATACATACATATATATATATATATATATATATATATATATATATATATATATATATATATATGTATATATATATATAATCCAAATAGAAAGAGTTGATATCACACAGTCAAAATAATTCAATAAAAAAAGCAGGAAAATCTACAGTTCCAAAATATATTTAAATCACTAGCGCTTTCTGGATTTTAACATCCATCCTCAGGTGAATACAAATTTTAAATAAAATAAAATAAAATTATTTAAAATTTGTATTCACCTGAGGATGGATGTTAAAATCCAGAAAGCGCTAGTGATTTAAATATATTTTGGAACTGTAGATTTTCCTGCTTTTTTTATTGAATTATATATATATATATATATATATATATATATATATATAAATGAGGAATAATGTGAGTAAAACTCCAGAGTTGGCACTCAAAATGGCTAGGCATTTTGGCATGACGTTCACTAGCACGGGCTTGCATAAAAAGCCTTGTCTTTAAAAGCCTTTGTAGTATCTGAAATAAGTTTAGCCTTACAAAAGTCCTTGTAGGTTTATAGGAAGAACAGGCAGACTCCATTAAAGGCATTGTTGGTATCTAGAACAGACAAGCGATGACTAAAATTGAAACCTACCTCTTGGAGTGAAAGTTAAATCCGAGTACCTTCAAACAGCCCTTGTTAAAATACACAGACTACTTTTCTGATCGCTCGATCCGACAGGTCGCTATGTATTTCGAAATTTCTTCTCCTCCAAACTTTAAAGCTGATTCGTTGGAGAATCGGATTAACCAATATTATCCCTTTATATATAAGAGCCATGACATTCAATTCTATTGTACCCCCAAACTTAGTACAAAGTTAACAGACTTAAAAAACAAAACACGACTAGAACAATTTTATTATTTTTCTTTTCTTGCATGTCAATACTACATGTACATAGGATAATATCTTTTAAAAACAAAACGTATCAAAACTGACGTGCACTGTCAAAGCACCAAATTGCTATTCTGAGAATCACCAATTTTGTAATGTATTTATGTTTCCATATTTATTACAAATTCCCAGTAATATTAAATAAATACATTGTACATATACATGCAGTGGCGGATTTAAGGGGGTGCAGCCGGCGCCCCTCCCCCTAAATTTTTCAAATCTAAGGTAAATCGTGGTCTCTTGTTTAGAAAAATGTAAACGATAAAAGAAGCAATGATTTCGTCCACTCTCGGAGAAATAAATAACAAAATATTTTGATTTATTGAATTACTTTTATTGGGAGAACTTCCATTTTTCCAAAAAACCCTTAAAATTTGCGTCATTTTATCAATTTGACCTTAAAAATGACAGAAAATAGTAAAAATGACTACTTCGGAGACATGTTTCAAGCTCTATAAAATCTGTAAAATCCAGGAATTTCCGGGGGCTTCGACCCCTAAGCCCCCAACAGGGCTTCACCCTGAACCCACTGGGGGCCTCAAGGCGGCCCCCAGACTCTCTGTCTCATAAAGTTGCGCCCCTAACCGCAATTCCTGGATCCACCCCTGACACATTCTTCGGTTAGATAGTGGTGGATCCAGAATTTTACGAAAGGGAATGGGGCCTCAGTTGTCTTGAGTTTCTAGATCAAATTGAAAAAAAAAATATATAAAAAGAGAAATCACAAGCCTATAAGCCTAGTTCGAAAATATCCCTTTCCTACTTTTAGTCTTTCTCAAGAAATAAAACTATGAACAGCATGTTCCGTGTTCAGAAAATAAATTGTTTGTATAAGTAAATGTGTAATTACGCTATAGGCCTAAATGTACATCTTTCATCGGACACATGTATCCATCGATAGAACAGCAATTATGGGACACCTTAGACACAGACACTCGACGTATTAAATATCTGTAATTAAAAAAATTGCCTTCCTATGAAAAATAATTTATATCAATCGAGCAATATTGAATAAAATTAATTAATTTTTTAATTTAATTACCTATTTTTCTGCATTTTAAACATATCAGTTGATATTTTAAAACAATTCCAGTCTCATGCTGCAGTGTACAAATTATATGATTTGCACACAGAATGAACACGTCCAGGTACTTTGGAGAAAGTTACCCAAACATTACGATCTGGTTTATTTTTGAAAGAATCGATTGGTAGTGGTGGAATAATTTTAGCGCTGATAAAACAATGAGAGCGTTGATTTCCTAATTTAATTGATTTTTTTTTTTGGAGGGGGGGGGGGGGGCATGTTATGCAAGATCTTTGCACGTGTCGATCCTCGTAAAAACTCGAGCTTTGAGTTGATGAGATACCATCATCTCTTGAGAATCAGAAGTTCTGTTCTGATTTCATACAAAATAATTATGTCAGTCTTTATTGGAGACATATGTAAACAAATGAATGTCTGCGTGATTTCCAATTCAGTTTTTAACCCACCCACCCCCCCCCCCCCCCCCCCCAACCCCCGAAAAATCACAGCCGACTCGATCAAGAAATTAGTTTTTGTTTCCATTAACATTTTCTTACTCTCTCGTACAAATGATTTCAACTGTTTACGATTTTGAACAACACCCATACTAATATAACTCTAATATATGCGCAGCCTGAGTGTGTTACTACCCGGAAGTTGTCATATTCACACTAAATGTAAGAACACAAAGAGAGATAACTCACGTTTTCGGAAAGGCCTATAAACAAACTATTCATAGCTTGTTTATAGGAAGATTTTTTTTTTAATTTATAGATATTTAAAACGTTGAGTGCCAGTAGATGGTATACATGTATTTCATTAAGGTTTTAAATTCATGGGATTACAGCCCCCCCCCCCCCCCGTAACACGTGGGTACCTTTGGTTTGTACAATACATGAAGACTTAACTAACTCCTATTACAGGGTGCCCATATTCGGCGATTTAAAAATGCATGTTATACGTCATTCTGTATCATCTGAGCTCTATTATATATACATGAACGTAATAAGGCGTGTAGCATCTGACCTCTATTATATATACATGAACGTAATAAGGCGTGTAGCATCTGACCTCTATTATATATACATGAACGTAATAAGGCGTGTAGCATCTGACCTCTTTTATATATTCATGAACGTAATAAGGCGTGTAGCATCTGAGCTCTAGGCCTCTGTTATACGTGACAGTAATAAGGGTACGTGCAGAGAATGATAAAAATGCAAAATAGATAATCAATGACAACATCTACAACAGACTGCAAAACGGAGAGTCGGGGAAGTATTTACATTTTCAATGTTTTCGCCTTCGATATCTTTATAATTCTTGATAAATGTAGACTATTTTAACGAGACTGGGAATTCCGACAGAAATACGGTACATAGTGTAGCGTATTCTTAGCAGATAAAATAAAAATAAATTGTTTCTAAGATTTGAAAAAAAATTGTATGATTCAGTAAATCGCAGAAGTTTCTACGATTTGGTAAATTGCATAAACGATTTTAAAAAGTCGTTGGTACCTTTTAGTAAATTGTAGAAACGACTTTTAAGGTCACCTTGTCTATGTTTTTCGTGCTTGGGACAAGGACGCGTATTATAACATATGTAAGTTTCTTATCAGTATGGCACTTTCGGAGGCATTTGTGTTAAATAAGTACAAGTCTTGTTTTTACTGTTGCTGAATATCAGAATTTAGCTTAGAATTGCAAAAACTGGAAAATTATTACAGATTTCATACCCCATGGGGCTAGTGATACTTTTAACTAATACTCAGGTTACCGATAAAGCCTATGGACCTCATGTTAAAATCGTTTACATGTACACTTTATTATATCGTAGAAATTGCTTTTTTAAATCGTTTCTACGATTCATTATATGTACAATGTAAATCGTAGAAGCGAATTATTTTTTCTACTAGATTAGAATTGTACTATTACGCCGTCGTACAGAAATGAAAGTAAAATGTATATTGCATAAGATATAAAAAATAAATATCATTTTTGAGATTAATGAGGGTATGAATAGCATCGCTTCACACCTCACTACTTTTCATATCGCGCTTCGTAAAGTATGAATGCTGGAGTAATGTGTAAAGTATGCTGGCGCAATGCATAAAGTATGCTGGAGTAATGCGTAAAGTATGCTGGCATAAAGTCGTAAGGTATGTGGGCGTAATGCGTAAAGTCGTAAAGTATGCTGGCGTAATGCGTCGAGGTTCTTGCCCTCGTGTATTTTCCAAAAACGAGAAATTTATCTCTTAATCATTTCTTAAATCGCATCTTGGGAATTCATACAGTGGATATTACTGAAACAAGATGTAAAGGTATGACTATGGATCGTAAAAACAAGGATAGCATTCACCCTTCCGAGAGATAAGGGATCCGACTCTTCAACACCAATGCCACATCAGTATTTTTATATAGAGCAGTGACGTACTGTTCCTCCAGATAGAAAATCCAGAGTCAAACTGATATCTACAGAAAATAATGGATTTGTTGTCGAATAACACCAAATTGGCAACAATGAAGATATGTGGAAACGTGAGAAAAACTTACCGCCGACTATAGAGGTGCAGAAAGTGGAATTGAGTTGGTCATTTCAGACTGTGAGACACAGAACAGATCCAGACTGTGAGGCACGGAATAGATTCAGACTGTGGCAGATTGCCAGGCACGAAACAGATCCAGACTGTGAGGCACGGAACAGATCCAGACTGTGGCAAATTGCCAGGCACGAAACAGATCTAGACTGTGAGGCACGGAATAGATCCAGACTGTGGCAAATTGCCAGGCACGAAACAGATCTAGACTGTGAGGCACGGAATAGATCCAGATTGTGAGACACAGAACAGATCCAGACTGTAAAGCACAGAACAGATCCAGACTCTGGCCAATTGCCAGACACGGAACAGATCCAGACTGTGAGGCACGGAATAGATTCAGACTGTGAGACACGGAACAGATCCAGACTGTGAGACACGGAATAGATTCAGACTGTGGCAGATTGTCAGGCACGGAACAGATCCAGACTGTGAGGCACGGGACAGATCCAGACTGTGAGGCACGGAACAGATCCAGACTGTAAGGCATGGACCAGATCCAGAATGTGAGGCACGGAATATATCCAGACTGTGAGACACGGAATAGATTCAGACTGTGGCAGATTGTCAGACACGGAACAGATCCAGACTGTGAGGCATGGAACAGATCCAGACTGTGAGACACGGAACAGATCCAGACTGAGGCACAGAACAGATCCAGACTGTGAGGCACGGAACAGATCCAGACTGTAAGGCATGAACCAGATCCAGAATGTGAGGCACGGAATATATCCAGACTGCAAGGCACAGAACAGATTCAAACTGGCAGTTTGCCAGGCACAAAACAGATCCAGACCGTGAGACAGGGAACATATCAAGATTGTAAGATAAGGAACAGATCCAGACTGTGAGACACGGAACAGATCCAGACTGAGGCACAGAACAGATCCAGACTGTGAGGCACGGAACAGATCCAGACTGTAAGGCATGAACCAGATCCAGAATGTGAGGCACGGAATATATCCAGACTGCAAGGCACAGAACAGATTCAAACTAGCAGTTTGCCAGGCACAAAACAGATCCAGACCGTGAGACAGGGAACATATCAAGATTGTAAGATAAGGAACAGATCCAGACTGTGAGACACGGAACAGATACAGACTGTGGCACCTTGCCAGGAACAGAACATATTCAGATTGTAGCAAATTGTCTTGTGCAGAAGAAATTCAGATTAGAGAAATATTTCAGAAACACGTACCTCCCCCCGTAGAAAACTGAAAAGGGTTATACATATGTATCATTTACGTAACTCCATCCTCATATGACTTATAAATATTAATGGTTGAAAGTGGAAAAAACATATTAATTTCCACTCAATAGATGATTTGATTAATAATCAAAGAATATGTGCATGTTGTCACTTTTTTAGAAATATGTCAGACATACAAAAACAGAAGTTTATGTCAACATCAGAAAATCACACATTTTCATAAAACAGAAAAATAAAAATAGATAAAAACTTGTTAAAATGACAAATTTTTAATTTCAACAGTTTTAAAGAAGAGTACCGCAAATGGTACAATATACGCCCGTCGGACAGTGAAATTCAACCTTGAAGCACTTTGAATTGATAAAACACACATTCTAAATAGAAAAGCCTTAAAGTGGGTCATGGTGCACCAATCCATCTGACATGTGAACTGATTACGCATTTCTCTGAGAGTGAGGTTGTGACAAAATGTTGGTGCAATACCTATCTATGATGATAAAAAGTCCAGGAAACCATTTGATCTACTTTCAGCCCTAAAGTAGGTCATGGTGCACCAATTAAGTTGAAATGTGAACTGTTATGTATTTCTTTGAAAGGGAAGTTGTGACTAAATTTCAGAGCAATACCTGTGACCATACCAAAAAAAATCTGGAAAACTCTTTGACCTACTTCTACCCCTAAAGTACTATAGGTCGTAGTGCGCCAATCCAGCTGAAATGTTAACTGCACTTGTCTTCCTCCGAGAGAAACACTTTGACTAAATATCAGGGCAATATCTGTATCCGTAATAGAAAAAAAGCCCAGAAAACTGTCTGACCTATTTCTAGTCCAAAAGTAGGTCAAGGATGGACCAATACAAACTGAACTTGTATTCCTCTGAGAGGAAGCCTTTGACTACATGTAAATATCAGGGCAATATCTGTATCCATAATGAAAAAAGCCCGGAATACTGTTTGACCTACTTTTTTCCCTAAAGTAAGTCAAGGATGGACCAATCGAGCTGAAATGCAAACTGAACTTGTATTCCTCTGAGAGGAAGCCTTTGACTAGATATCAGGGCAATATCTGTATCTGTAATGAAAAAAAAGCCTGGGAAACTGTTTGACCTATTTTTAGCTCAAAAGTAGGTCAAAGATTAACCAATCAGCTGAAATGCAACCTGAACTTGTATTCCTCTGTAAAAAGTCCGGAAAACTGTTTGACGTACTCATAGCCCTAAATAGGTCAAGGATGGACCAATCCAGCTGAAATGCAAACTCACTCTTATAATTCTTGAGGGAGATATTGTGACCAAATTTCAAAGTTGTACATGCATCCATTACAGAAAAAAGTCCGGAAAACATGACCCTGCCCTGGACAGAAAGCCAGCCACCCGGACAGATGCACAGACAGTGCCATAACATAATACGTCCCATCTAATGACGGGCGTATAACAACTGCTAATACATAAGTATGTATAAATTTATTGTGGATATTAGGGAAATTATTGTATAATAGACATGAAGTAGGAGTTATTGCCCTTGGACATTTGTTTATTATAAATAATTGATAATCTATGGAAAATATAGATATGGTTCAGTGACATCACACTCAATGTTGTTTTCGCTCTTCAAGTATATTCCCTGTTTGGCCAAGTGATGAGAATTTCAAGCATTCCTCATTCACTATTAAGTAACATTTCATTGTTAGAGACCAGTCTAATTCAGAGAAGTTCTGATTTTGATTAGATTGCGTTAGAGACCTCCAGATAACAAAACAAAATGAAACAAATAACAAACTTTACTTTTATTTTCTTAACTCTTGTGTAAAGATATTAGTAAGTATTCATAATATGTCAAAACAGTATTAGAAATGTAAAGATGTCAAAAATAAAAATAAAAAAGTAAATACGAAATGTTTTTAAAAAGTGAAATAAATACACTGGTTTATATGGTGAGATAAAATGTGAAAGATCATATTCAGTATGTCAACTGTTTATAAAAACTTTTCACATGGTGAATAACGAATGTAAAATCTGATATATCAGTGTTGTAGAAAATGACTACATGAATTAATATACTAGTCGATGGCTACTTTAAAAGAGTTTCAATAAAACAGTGTGTACAATGCATGACAGAACAATTAGAAACAATACAATATA
>NC_079168.1:67830494-67882994 GCF_947568905.1 Ostrea edulis | reverse complement strand
TCTTTCTTTCCGAAATGCACGCGTGACAATAGCTTGGCATAGGGCCTATAGTTGTCAACAATTTAACACATCATAATTTGTCTAATCCAAAAATAAATAATGATTGCACTGTTTATTTTAGAAAAACAGCATCAATTACAGATGTCTAAAGGAATAACATCCCCAAACAGTTTGTAGACAGCGACCCATATAAACATTATTTACTCACAATATTGTCGATTTCATACACGCTTTACTCGCTATATTTGGGTATTT
Organism: Ostrea edulis; assembly: GCF_947568905.1. Classification (NCBI taxonomy): domain Eukaryota; kingdom Metazoa; phylum Mollusca; class Bivalvia; order Ostreida; family Ostreidae; genus Ostrea; species Ostrea edulis. Next base: position 67,882,739 of record NC_079168.1, on the reverse strand, counting down.
ACATCGTTATATGTGTGCACTGGTGGTGAACACATATAAAACTCGGACAATTTGTCAACATCGATTTAAATGTTGCCCACGGTAAATAAATTAGGCCCCTAAAAGTTGAGTTTTTAATAATATCTTGCAGTACTTTCACAATACGAAGGGCGCATGTGACGTCACTGTACCACGTGACTACCTACCTAATTAACTTGACTTTTTGAAATCGGGGCTTAGATTTAAGTCTGTATTGTGGTTAATTATCGCAAAATTTCGGCGAACGAACTATTAGAATTAATTACTATAAGCATAAAGAAGACAAAATGCATGTAATGTTGTATACTTTGAAAACATGAGATGTGTCCTTTAACATGAAAAATATTAATGAATGCCTGTGGGTACCATTGTTTTTCCTGGCTTTATCATATTTTTGCCCCCCCCCCCCCCTTTCCCCGGCTTTGTCATTTTCTGCCAAATGGCTAACAGAGAATTTATGGTTGAATGAAATTAAAAAGTAATCTCATTATTAATCTAAATGTTAAGATACAAGTATTTAGTTTAGAAATAAACTGCCAGAAGTGCTCCCTATTTAGGATTGGAGTGCTGTGGTCACTAAGTCAAAGTAATAAATCAACCACAAGATGTTGACTTTGAAAAATCATGAATTATTGTTGTTTTACACATACCACACTCCCTGTTGTAGGTGTGTGTACCTACACGGTTGTATGTGTAAATACATGTACATGTGCGTTAATGAGTTTTGCCATGGAGGGGGGGGGGGGGGGGGGGGAGGGTTGTTGCATATATAAACCACGCATATTCTTTCCATTCTTTACCCATAGGTGTTGCTGCTTGCTAACACATCTGTTAATCAAAGTCAAATTTTCAAAATCCTTGTAAAACACTTTTTAAATTCTTATACAAACAACTACTTCCCTTAATCAATTTATGATGCAGAATTGTAAGATGGAATTGTTTAACCTCTTGTAAACAAATTCCCAAAGTTTTGATTTTAATCAGAACAAGAGGTACTGTGAGCAATGCTCACTAAGAATACCCCCCGCTTACCCCAATCTCCCAAAGGGTGTTGTTAATAGGTATAAATTACCTCTTTCCTGAGTGTAAAAATATGGTATGCCTTTGTAGAAGAAAATGGAAGATATAGTCCAAACACAAATCCATGGCATAAACCTATAATTTTGACCTTGAGATTAAAGGTCAAGGTCATAAAGAGGTCATGAATGTACATGACACATAGTCTCATGGTGATACACCCATGTCTTATGGTATGACTATGTCAAAACCCTATAATCAATTTTGACCTTCAGGTCAAAGTTCAAGGTCATATAGAGGTCATGAAGGTACCCGACACATCGTCTCATGGTGATATACTCATGTGTCAAATATGGTATGCCTATGTCAAAGAACAAAGAAGTCATGGCCCTGACACGAATCCATTGTAAAAACCTTTAATTTTGACCTTGAAGTCAAGGTTATATAGAGGTCATGAAGGTATATGACATATTGTCTCATGGTGATACACTCATGTGTCAAATATGGTATGCCTATGTCAAAGAACAAAGAAGTTATGGACCGGACACAAATCCATTGTAAAAAATCTTTAATTTTGACCTTGAGGTCAAAAGTCAAGGTCGTATAGAGGTCATGAAGGTACTCGACACATTGTCTCATGGTGATCCACCTGTGTGCCAAATATGGTATGTCTAAGTCAAAGAAGAAAGAAGTTATGGCCCGGACACGAATCTGCACAGACAGACGGACGGACAGACAGACAGAGTGATTCCTATATACCCCCCCTGAACTTCGTTTGGGGGGTATAATAAAGCATTCCCTCCTCCCCCATGAGTTTTAGTGTTATCTTAGCTACATTTATCATTCTAATTCTTAAATTACGTTCTGTTTTTCATTCCATTCCATCTTCCATTCCACGTTTTAGCAACACCCCTATGCACCAGAGGGTGATAACCCTACTCAGACCTGATAATTTGTGATGTCTAACTGCTAATCAGTTCATAGTTTTATCATCCTGAAGAATCTGAACATTAAAAAAGATACCAAACAATTATTGAAGTTGAACCATACTAATTTTTTAAAAATTCAAAACGTCAACAAATTCGTAACAACTTTTTCTGCTGAAAATTCTGATAAATTTTCAAGGGGTGAAATCACTGTTACCCTTAACTACATGCAATAATTTATTTTACACTAAATGTCATAAATTTATTAGATGTATATGTTAAACAAAGCAAAATATTGAGGTTTTAAGAAAATTAAACAAGCAAAAGCTTCGATTGTGATGTCACAGTCAAATGACGCAAAAACATGACATCAAGGGTAAACATTTCATAACATATTTCAAAACAAGAACGTAAACATCAAGTCAAATGCAAAATTGCATTAGAATGGGAATATTTGACCGTTAATGTTGACACTAAAGTCACAATTTAAATTTATTGATAAACGATCCTGCATATTCTAAATTAATTTTTAAAAGACCTATCTTGCTTGTGTCATTAAAATTTATCTTCTGAAGGGAGACAACCAAGTTGCTAACCTGCACGTGAGGGAGACATCATGAATTGATTCCCTTCACGTGACCAGCCCTTGATCAATGAAATTGACTGTATTACTCTGAAGGATAATAATAATAATGAAATATCCAGAGAGAGCAGAGCGGTAACAAAGAATTATAAGAAAGCATCATACAAGTAAAATTGTTTTCTATGCTTTGATTTTGTTGTTGTTGACTTTTATTTGATATTAGAGGCGGTCAAACATCTACTCCTTAACCTGCATTTATCAAAAACTAGAGCAATTTGCAAGGGAGTCAATATCATAGATAGGAGTCAATATAATATATAATTATTTACAGGAAAATCACTATTATGTAACTTACAGGGAAGTCAATATCGTCTGTGCAGCAAATATTCTGACACCCCCAGCAACAAGGTCCCCGTATGGCGTACATCGGCTGACGGTTAGCGTCAAAAACGCGAATGTGGGGTTTCCATTTTGAGGATCTGCAAAAAACATTCCCCAAGAATGATATGAATTTCATTTTCAAATCACTTCACCTATAAATACAGATATCGAATCCATATGATTAAGGCCTGCGAAATGATATTTGACAAACTCACTGTTGTTTGGCGTAGCCAATTATGTTTCCGACCGGAGCCTCGATTTTGACTTCATATCCACAGGAAGAGTCGGTGGCACACCAGCAACATCCTACGCAACAGACAAAGTCATGGCTGATCCTCATCACTTCCTACAAGAAATACAGATTACTGAACATTAACAGACAAAATCATCACTTCCTACAGGAAACAGAGATTACTGACTATTAACAGACAAAATCATCACTTCCTACAGGAAACAGAGATTACTGAACGTTAACAGACAAAATAATCACTTCCTACAGGAAACAGAGATTACTGAGTATTAACAGACAAAATCATCACTTCCTACAGGAAACACAGATTACTGAGCGTTAACAAAGTCATCACTTCCTACAGGAAACACAGATTACTGAGCGTTAACAGACAAAATCATCACTTCCTACAGGAAACACAGATTACTGAGCGTTAACAGACAAAATCATCACTTCCTACAGGAAACACAGATTACTGAACGTTAACAGACAAAATCATCACTTCCTACAGGAAAAAGAGATTACTGAGTATTAACATACAAAATCATCACTTCCTACAGGAAACAGAGATTACTGAGTATTAACAGACAAAATCATCACTTCCTACAGGAAACACAGATTACTGAGCGTTAACAAAGTCATCACTTCCTACAGGAAACACAGATTACTGAGCGTTAACAGACAAAATCATCACTTCCTACAGGAAACACAGATTACTGAGAGTTAACAGACAAAGTCATCATCTCCTACAGGAAACACAGATTACTGAGAGTTAACAAAGTCATCACCTCCTACAGGAAACCCAGATTACTGAGCGTTAACAAAGTCATCACCTCCTACAGGAAACACAGATTACTGAGAGTTAACAAAGTCATCACTTCCTACAGAAAACACAGATTACTGAGTGTTAACAGACAAAATCATCACCTCCTACAGGAAACACAGATTACTGAGAGTTAACAGAGAAAATCATCACTTCCTACAGGAAACACAGATTACTGAGAGTTAACAAAGTCATCACTTCCTACAGGAAACACAGATTACTGAGTGTTAACAGACAAAATCATCACCTCCTACAGGAAACACAGATTACTGAGAGTTAACAGAGAAAATCATCACTTCCTACAGGAAACACAGATTACTGAGATTTAACAGACAAAGTCATCACTTCCTACAGGAAACACAGATTACTGAGCGTTAACAGACAAAGTCATCACCTCCTACAGGAAACACAGAGTACTGAGAGTTAACAGACAAAGTCATCACTTCCTACAGGAAACACAGATTACTGAGCGTTAACAGACAAAGTCATCACCTCCTACAGGAAACACAGAGTACTGAGAGTTAACAGACAAAGTCATCACTTCCTACAGGAAACACAGATTACTGAGCGTTAACAAAATCATCACTTCCTACAGGAAACACAGATTACTGAGCGTTAACAGACAAAATCATCACTTCCTACAGGAAACACAGATTACTGAGAGTTAACAGACAAAATCATCACCTCCAACAGGAAACAAAGATTACTGAGAGTTAACAAAGTCATCACTTCCTACAGAAAACAGAGATTACTGAGTGTTAACAAAGTCATCACCTCCTACAGGAAACACAGATTACTGAGCATTAACAGACAAAATCATCACTTCCTACAGGAAACACAGATTACTGAGCGTTAACAGACAAAGTCATCATCTCCTACAGGAAACACAGATTACTGAGAGTTAACAAAGTCATCACCTCCTACAGGAAACACAGATTACTGAGCATTAACAAAGTCATCACTTCCTACAGAAAACAGAGATTACTGAGTGTTAACAAAGTCATCACCTCCTACAGGAAACAAAGATTACTGAGCGTTAACAGACAAACTCATCACTTCCTACAGGAAACACAGATTACTGAGCGTTAACAGACAAAATCATCACTTCCTACAGGAAACACAGATTACTGAGTGTTAACAGACAAAATCATCACTTCCTACAGGAAACACAGATTACTGAGCATTAACAAAGTCATCACCTCCTACAGGAAACACAGATTACTGAGCATTAACAAAGTCATCACTTCCTACAGAAAACAGAGATTACTGAGTGTTAACAAAGTCATCACCTCCTACAGGAAACACAGATTACTGAGCGTTAACAGACAAAGTCATCACCTCCTAAAGAAAACACAGATTACTGAGCGTTAACAGACAAAATCATCACTTCCTACAGGAAACACAGATTACTGAGCGTTAACAGACAAAATCATCACTTCCTACAGGAAACACAGATTACTGAGCGTTAACAGACAAAATCATCACTTCCTACAGGAAACACAGATTACTGAGCGTTAACAGACAAAATCATCACTTCCTACAGGAAACACAGATTACTGAGCGTTAACAGACAAAATCATCACTTCCTACAGGAAACACAGATTACTGAGAGTTAACAGACAAAATCATCACTTCCTACAAGAAACACAGATTACTGAGCGTTAACAAAGTCATCACCTCTTAAAGAAAACACAGATTACTGAGCGTTAACAGACAAAGTCATCACCTCCTACAGGAAACACAGATTACTGAGAGTTAACAAAGTCATCACTTCCTACAGAAAACAGAGATTACTGAGTGTTAACAAAGTCATCACTTCCTACAGGAAACACAGATTACTGAGCATTAACAAAGTCATCACCTCCTACAGGAAACACAGATTACTGAGCGTTAACAGACAAAATCATCACTTCCTACAGGAAACACAGATTACTGAGTGTTAACAGACAAAGTCATCATCTCCTACAGGAAACACAGATTACTGAGAGTTAACAAAGTCATCACCTCCTACAGGAAACACAGATTACTGAGTGTTAACAGACAAAGTCATCATCTCCTACAGGAAACACAGATTACTGAGCGTTAACAAAGTCATCACCTCCTACAGGAAACACAGATTACTGAGAGTTAACAAAGTCATCACTTCCTACAGGAAACACAGATTACTGAGTGTTAACAGACAAAATCATCACCTCCTACAGGAAACACAGATTACTGAGCGTTAACAGACAAAATCATCACTTCCTACAGGAAACACAGATTACTGAGACTTAACAGACAAAGTCATCATCTCCTACAGGAAACACAGATTATTGAGCGTTAACAAAGTCATCACTTCCTACAGGAAACACAGATTACTGAGAGTTAACAGACAAAATCATCACTTCCTACAGGAAACACAGATTACTGAGAGTTAACAAAGTCATCACCTCCTACAGGAAACACAGATTACTGAGAGTTAACAAAGTCATCACTTCCTACAGAAAACAGAGATTACTGAGTGTTAACAAAGTCATCACTTCCTACAGGAAACACAGATTACTGAGCATTAACAAAGTCATCACTTCCTACAGGAAACACAGATTACTGAGAGTAAACAAAGTCATCATTTCCTACAGGAAACACAGATTACTGAGCGTTAACAGACAAAATCATCACTTCCTACAGGAAACACAGATTACTGAGAGTTAACAAAGTCATCACCTCCTACAGGAAACACAGATTACTGAGCATTAACAAAGTCATCACTTCCTACAGAAAACAGAGATTACTGAGTGTTAACAAAGTCATCACCTCCTACAGGAAACACAGATTACTGAGAGTTAACAGACAAAGTCATCACTTCCTACAGGAAACACAGATTACTGAGAGTTAACAGAGAAAGTCATCACCTCCTACAGGAAACACAGATTACTGAGAGTTAACAGACAAAATCATCACTTCCTACAGGAAACACAGATTACTGAGAGTTAACAGACAAAGTCATCATTTCCTACAGGAAACACAGATTACTGAGCGTTAACAGACAAAATCATCACTTCCTACAGGAAACACAGATTACTGAGCGTTAACAGACAAAGTCATCACCTCCTACAGAAAACACAGATTACTGAGAGTTAACAGACAAAATCCTCACCTCCTACAGGAAACACAGATTACTGAGATTTAACAGACAAAATCATCACCTCCTACAGGAAACACAGATTACTGAGTGTTAACAAAGTCATCACCTCCTACAGGAAACACAGATTACTGAGAGTTAACAAAGTCATCACCTCCTACAGGAAACACAGATTACTGAGCGTTAACAGACAAAGTCATCATTTCCTACAGGAAACACAGATTACTGAGCGTTAACAGACAAAATCATCACTTCCTACAGGAAACACAGATTACTGAGAGTTAACAAAGTCATCACCTCCTACAGGAAACACAGATTACTGAGAGTTAACAAAGTCATCACTTCCTACAGAAATCAGAGATTACTGAGTGTTAACAAAGTCATCACTTCCTACAGGAAACACAGATTACTGAGCATTAACAAAGTCATCACTTCCTACAGGAAACACAGATTACTGAGCGTTAACAGACAAAATCATCACTTCCTACAGGAAACACAGATTACTGAGAGTTAACAAAGTCATCACCTCCTACAGGAAACACAGATTACTGAGCATTAACAAAGTCATCACTTCCTACAGAAAACAGAGATTACTGAGTGTTAACAAAGTCATCACCTCCTACAGGAAACAAAGATTACTGAGCGTTAACAGACAAACTCATCACTTCCTACAGGAAACACAGATTACTGAGCGTTAACAGACAAAATCATCACTTCCTACAGGAAACACAGATTACTGAGCGTTAACAAAGTCATCACCTCCTACAGGAAACACAGATTACTGAGCATTAACAAAGTCATCACTTCCTACAGAAAACAGAGATTACTGAGTGTTAACAAAGTCATCACCTCCTACAGGAAACACAGATTACTGAGCGTTATCATAGGTCTCTCACCTAATGCTGATGACATCTCAGTATCAGTGAAAAATATTTGAAAAAATGTTAAACAAAGAACTTGAAACAAGCAAAACAAACAAACAAAAAATCTTCAAAATAAAGTGAACTTTGCTTTTAGAGAGCAAAAGTAGAATTTTTTTGTCTCATTTGACACCATTCCTATTATTGGTCAGTCAAGAAGAAGCATGTACACATGACAGTCAACAGATGAAATAAAGATAGATTTTACCTTAAGAGCAAAACAACACACACACACACAAAAATTCAAAATAATTACACAACTACAACGTATGCTGAATCAGACTAGGGATATGTTACTGTTACCTGTTGTGTGTTGTCTGTGATGTTACTGTTACCTGTTGTGTGTTGTCTGTGATGTGACTGTTACCTGTTGTCTGTGATGTGACTGTTACCTGTTGTGTGTTGTCTGTGATGTTATTGTTACCTGTTGTGTGTTGTCTGTGATGTCATTGTTACCTGTTGTGTGTTGTCTGTGATGTGACTGTTACCTGTTGTGTGTTGTCTGTGATGTTATTGTTACCTGTTGTGTGTTGTCTGTGATGTCACTGTTACCTGTTGTCTGTGATGTCACTGTTACCTGTTGTGTATTGTCTGTGATGTGACTGTTACCTGTTGTGTGTTGTCTGTGATGTCACTGTTACCTGTTGTGTGTTGTCTGTGATGTTATTGTTACCTGTTGTGTGTTGTCTGTGATGTCACTGTTACCTGTTGTGTGTTGTCTGTGATGTCACTGTTACCTGTTGTGTGTTGTCTGTGATGTCATTGTTACCTGTTGTGTGTTGTCTGTGATGTTATTGTTACCTGTTGTGTGTTCTCTGTGATGTCATTGTTACCTGTTGTGTGTTGTCTGTGATGTTACTGTTACCTGTTGTGTGTTGTCTGTGATGTTATTGTTACCTGTTGTGTGTTGTCTGTGATGTGACTGTTACCTGTTGTGTGTTGTCTGTGATGTGCATAACATATTCTCGCATTGGTCCACAGCAAATTCGGTTACAACACTCAGATTCTGTAGCAAAACATAATTCTTTTATGAGGTTATGTCATCTTTCATATTTTAATGGAGCAAGAGAACACTAAATCACAATTATTGAAGTGATACTCATTTAATTATAGTAAATGGACAAATCTTGCCTTCCTCTGCGAAGTAGCACTGTTGTCCAACACTGTTTAGTACATCATACTTGTTGCGCATTTCACAGCCAGTAAGCACTGTTGGAGAGATAAACATCCATCTACAGATACATCAAATGTTATATATTTCCCATGAAAGAAAATGGCTATTTCAATTGTATGAAATACCCTTGAAGTTGCTGGTTGATACAATTCCAGGAAAATTAGCATTTACATCGTCCTAATGGCTGACTTCATGAAAGAAAATGGCTATTTGAATTATATGAAAAAATCAGTATATGCACCCAGGGGTGCATGAGCCGAGTTGCATGGGATACATTGTAAAGTCAGGAATCACGTGGTATATTTATAATTGGGAAGAACTAATTTCAGTTTTAAACTTTTCAAGTTACTGTCCAGAAACCATATTTGTATGAAGTTTTCAATCTATATTCGGTCACTGTGACCTTGACCTTTGTTCTCCAAAATCAACAGGGGCCTTGCTTTGCTGGTATCTAACAATATATCCAAGTTTCATTTGATTCAAATTAAAAATTTTCGAGTTATCCTCCGGAAACCAAAATCCTTTTGGAATTTTAAATCTATTTTCATTCACTGTGACCTTGACCTTTGACCTTTTTTCTCCAAAGTCAATAGGGGTCTTCCTTACCTGGTACATAACAATATCTTCAAGTATCATTTGATTCGGATTTAAACTTTCTGAGTTATCATCCGGAAACCAAATATTTCTGAAATTTTAATTTTATATTCGGTCACTGTGACCTTGACCTTTGACCTTTTTTCTCCAAAATCAATAGGGGTCTTCCTTACCTGGTAACCAACAATATATCAAAGTTTCATTTGATTTGGATTTAAACTTTCGGAGTTATCATCCGTAAACCAAATTTTCCTGAAATTTTCATTCTATTTTCGGTCACTGTGACCTTGACCTTCGATCATTTTTCTCCAAAATCAATAGGGGTCTTCCTTACCTGGAACCCAACAATATATCAAAGTTTCATTTGATTAGATTGTAAACTTTTTGAGTTATCATCCGGAAACCAATTGTTGACACCTGCCCGCCTGCATCACCAAAAAAATAGCCGAGTTCAACTTTGTTGCAACTCGGCTAATAATAACCTTAATGTTGCTGGGTGATACAATTCCAGTTTTTGGGGAGGAAAACTACATCGTCATTAAGACTGACTTCCCTTTAAAGCATGAATGAAATATAAATATCAGCAATATTTGTCTATTCCATTTAGATTTTACTACCTACATGTAGCTGAGTAGCTCAGTGGTTTAGTATGCTGAATATTGATCTGAAGTAGATCACTGGTTTGAGTCCAGCAGGTGTTTTAAATTTTTTTTCCAGATTACTCTTTACTAAAACTGCATCTTTTAACTAAATAAAGTAAATTTCAAAATATTGTTGTTCATATCCTTCATTTTTCTCTGGTGTAGTATTCCTCCTTAAATAGAACAAGAGGCCCATGGGCCACATCGCTCTTGGCCCTTATTTAAAGATTTTCCCTATATATATTCGCATGTAAAACTTTGATCCCTATTGTGGTCTCAACCTACCCTGGGGGCCATGATTTTTACAAACTTGAATCTGCACTATAAAAGGCAGCATTCCTGTAAATTTCAGCTCTTCTGACCCAGTTTTACTGAGGAGATTTTTAAATGATCCCACTTTATTTTTGTGATTACCTCCCCTTTGAAGGAGGCATGGTCCTTCATTTGAAGAAATTGCAGCCCTTCACCCAAGGATACTTTTTGCGAAGTTTGGTGTATGGTTCTGGAGAACAAGTAAAAAATGTGAAAAGTTTGCGGACAGACAGACGGACAACGGGTGATCAGAAAAGCTCAGTTGAACTTTCAGCTCAAGTGAGCTAAATACCATTGAGATACTCATGGAATTGCAATACATTGGTAATAAAATTGTTGGTGCCTAGAGACAGTGTCCTGGATCAAGCTTTACATAGCCTTACATCATTGTTAACTTATCTTCCAGTTAACCAAGGTCATTAGAAGGTCAACTGAATTTACGATAAATTTTACACATCCATTGCCAGCTATGCAACACATGATTTGATTGCATTTGTCCTATAACACGTCTGCTCTTGATCCTGGGCTTCATGTTTTCTCTTTCAGAGTTATTTCCCTTTAATATTTAATGAACACCTTTAAATACTCTGCTCTATTTGCTTTCACCCTAAATCGTTTTATAGTTCACCAATTATCCTTATTGATTTGTCAAGCACACATCATCCTTAAAGGGCTTAATGCCAATCAACATGAAACCAAACCAAACACATAATAATTTAATAATTGGAATAATCTTATGGTTTCATTTTTTTTTCTCCAGCCACCTAGCATTTCCAATGACTTAGCATTTCTTACACGTTGAGATAATAATTATAAATGTGCAAATGGGCCCTGATTAGAAGTACTTGATTCTCACAAAGTAATGGTATATATGAATAACTATTTCTTACACTCCATCAGTTCCACTCTCTGTTTAACAATCATCTGGTCCAAGCTGGCCAAGTAGTCCAGCCCCGGAGGAACGCCTGACATGTTCATCCATTGTTCCCCTATGTTTCCAATTAAAAATAAAAATTTAATGAATAAGCATTTACAACATGATTTACAACAAGCAGGAAATTCAATGCTAAATCTGACATTTGCATCTGGATGTGTATCACATTTAAATAATAATGAATGGAGTGACCCAGAATCTGAGACAATCGAAAATGGACCGTGGGCTTTGTTCGTCCATCAGCCTGTTTTCCGTAAACTTTTTTCTGCCAAAGAGCGGGCAAAGCATCAGCAAGGGAGCTTAGCAATAAAAATTTGCAATAACTTTAAAGCATTGTTATTATATATATTGTAGTGAAAAAGATGACAGAACATGTGTTAAGATTGAATGAGTTCATCGTCGTACAGAAATGACAAGAGGAGCATGGACAGTATATAACTGGGTGTCTGGGGGCTGTCTTGAGGTCTTCAGTGGGTCCAAGGCTTTACCCTGGACAGGACCTAGGGGGCAACCCTTCCTCTGAAACTACTGAGCTCTGACAAAATAAGATGTACACGTTTTAGTGTTTTTGGATATATTTCAATAAAATATGGATCATATTTGTAACTGTAATTAAAAGATTTTAGCGCCCTATCAACATTAAGTTCTCTAAAGCACTTTACAAATGTGAGAGAAAAGATAATATAAAATCGATGTGCACATACATGTGAATAAAATATTCATAGTGTCAGAATTAAAATGTATAATTATTATCATTAATATGGATGTATATAGCACCTAATGTAATGATTAAATTCAACCTAAATTCAACTTCATACTGATCGTAATGACTATTATGTAGTATGGAGTAGATTTGGGGGAATTAAATGAAAACGGTTGTAAACATAGGAGGTTGGGGGGGGGGAGGGGGGGGGGGGGCTGGGTGCGGCTGGCAAGGTCCCGAATGGACAGAGTTCACACTTTCCTTTAAAAATAAAAATTTCACAGCAATTTTGGTGAAACCTGCAGGTTCAATCTTCAAAACTTAAACAGGTCCAGTCCAAAGACTATTTCTACCTACGTAGGTACTTACTATGGAGGGTAATCGTGTTCAAAAATCCAAGCATGTAACCTTGTTAATCGATACATGCAACCGTGTTAATTTCTCAGTTTCAACTATGTATATTTGTAACTCAGGGGGTGTAAGTTATGTTTCTCAAAAATGTATACCTCGGTGTTGTACTCTTCATTTGTGTCATCGTTTGATTTCTGATTTTACATTTCTCTTTATAAAAATGCATCATTGTTTCTTAAATTATACGTCGTCATCCCTACAGTATTTCCGTTTGTAGACTTAGTATTTACATAGCTGTACCTTACAACATCGCATCTTACACCTTACAAGTCAACAAATGTCAAGTTTACATGTTTGTCGAATTTCGATATGACCATATATGGAAAGACAACGGAAATCCACGATTATTACCGAGAAACGAAAGAATTCCCCATTTGTAGGACTAAGCTATTGCGCATGCGCCAAAATTAACAACGGATTTGCATCTCGAATTTGCTAAGTTTTTATATCAAAAGACAAATCGACATGTGTCACAGTCTCAAGTTCTCGACGTTACGCATTACACACAGAAAATGATCTATAAGGTTACGAAGAATGGATTTACACCAACGCCTAATAATAAACATATACTTTCTTGATGTGCATGTGCACAGACATGTAGGCTAACGTTTATGTATGGATAAAACTATCCAACATGCTAGTACACATATTTTGCACCGGTTAAGATAGCTCATTACACTAAAATTTTATTTAATGGCTTGTTAAAACACCTCTTATGAAGAGTGATTTCACCATCGAAAGAGTGAAACAAGCTCTCAATTATTTTATATGATTTTTAGTGATTCGTCCCTGAATGATAAAACAAAAATGTTTTCCTTGCAAATAAAGGATTCTAGAGTTCAAATTTCGCTGGGATTTGGTGCATGATATGGATATCTAATCAAACATGCCTAAAAGATTCAGATATAAACGTTCTTTTTTAGTATAAAATATTTATGAAAATTGAAAACGTTATTTGTTAATATACAATTATGGGCTGTTTATAGCAGGAAGACATCGGAAATTATCCCATCTTAGTAGGGGTATCACCCGAGGGCGCCTATGCGTGTGTATGTAATATCAAAAGTGCAGAGGTCATGTGGTACTGCACGTCACAGGGCCAGTCAAAAGGCTGAAAGAATGATGTGGTAGAAAGAGTTTTTTCCTTAATCAATCTGTTAAAGTGTTCCTCTTTATAAATTTTGTGGGAGATAAAGTCTCAAAGAAGTTGTTTGAGTGGATGATCACATTTGGTATCCCTGATTTCGTCCATCTTATACTCAGGCACGTTAAAATTGATTTTCCATTATTTTTACGTGCAAAGTTATTTTCACATAGAAAGTAAGGTATATTGGATGACTCCCCCCCCCCCCCCCCCCCAACTGCATGTACATTGTAATGAATTGAAGGACTAAGCCCCTCCCCCTCCCTTAGGCTGTTAGTTTGGAATAGACAACATATTTTATGGAGTTCTTGGGGGGGGGGGGGACCCCTTTTTTTTGCTAGATTGTCAAGAATTTTAGACAACTTCTCCTCTGCCCCCAATCCCACCCCCTTTTCAGAAAAGCCACGTCATGTGGCCGATACTCGTTGTCATTCTTTGTGCAACAAAACTTAAGTTGAGTTAAATTTCTGACTACTATTTCCTTACATATTGCTACATATTATAATGAAAAAATATATACGTGTTTTAATTTATTTTAGCCCTAGATATGATTGAAGAAAAAAATAGCCTACCAAACTAACATGTAATTTCAGTCCAGTTGTACCTCGTAAAATTCGTTATGTAATTAGATATGTATTTTAGATCTAATAGATATGACTTTATTATGATTAATTTTTTGAATTTTAAAAAATACGTTAACATATATTCCGCAAATATATTGTTCATTGGTGACGTTTCACCCAAGTACGTACAATTTAGCGAGAATACCGCTTGTGTTCTGTTCGTGTAGCACATTGATTTTCTTTCGGTTCTCGGTAGAAATCGTGGATTTCCGTTGTCTTTCCATATATGGTCATATCGAAATTCGACAAACATGTTAACTTGACATTTGTTGACTTGTAAGGTGTAAGATGTGATGTTGTAAGGTACAGCTATGTAAATACAAAGTCTACCAACGGAAATACTGTAGGGATGACCGCGTATAACTTAAGAAACAATGATGCATTTTTATAAAGAGAAATGTAAAATCAGAAATCAAACGATGACACAAATGAAGAGTACAACACTGAGGTATACATTTCTGAGAAACATAACGTACATCCCCTGAGTTGCAAACATACATAGTTGAAACAGAAATTAACACAGTTGCATGTTTCAATTAACAAGTTTACATGCTTGGATTTTTGAACACGATTACCCTCCATAACTTACAGCTACGTAGCTATTTAAACCTACTCCAGGTAGCTATTTTCACCTACTTTTTCCTTTACTTGCATTTCGTGGCCAAACGCAGGAACGGCGCAATATGGTGTGTACCAAATTTCTTGATTAACTTACACTGACGATGAATGCCACAAAAATATTGGACAAAAATGATTATACTTTCTAACCTTTCAAATTTGCATAAATAACAGCATCCAGTTCCATTTCCTAAGAGATTAGAATCAAAGCTACGTGTTAAAAAGTGTGAAATGTCTTACAAATCTGTATTGATTTTAAAGTTTACCTTCATGCATTTTTTACATTAAAGGTTTTTGGGGCGAATTTTCATGCATTTTCTCTGCATTCTCCACCCTCGTAAAGTATTCAAATTTACACTCTGAATTTTGGCGTGCACGTGCACAACATGATGCATTAAACGACTGACCTGTTTAAAAGATGCGCCTTAATTATTATTTATTTACATTTTCAAAAACAGGTAAAAGTAGGTTGAAGTAGCGGTGACGGGTGGTTTCGTCCCGATTACATATTCGCACCTTTACCTGTACACCCCAAGTGGATTCGTCCCGAGTGGTTTCGCCCCCATTGAGTATGTAGCAACAGTGGTCGGAACGATTGATTTGTGCATACTCTCCGTTAACGACGAGTAATTGAATTGAAATTAGGGGATGAATGCTATATATTAATTTACCGACGCCCAAGGTATGTTCATTTTGATCATTATACCAACAATTTTTGGATGTTTATATATGGCAACAGTGGTTGGGACGATTGATCAGCTTGCATACTCTCTTTTAAAGATGAGTAATTGAATTGAAATTAATGAATACTATACAGTATATTAATTTACCGACTTCCAAACTATGTCCATTTCTATCATTATACCAAGAATTTTTGCCATGGCAAGTTGCATTCATTGTGGAAAATCAGTAAGTAAAAATTATCATATGAAACAGAATTAGCATTATGTAGATAAAATTAATCTGTCTATTATGTGATTTTATTAATCTTAGATATATTTATGTAAATCTCAAAATGAGAAATTCAATTTATAGCATAAACTTAAAGCAGCAATATTTATTTGAAAGTAGTTGATCATTTTAAGAAAGTGAATTTTGAGATATGTTAACTCGTTATAATTTTAAGATATGTTAAATTGTTATATTATTGGGGCGAAACCACTCGATTAGTACATCGGGGCGAAACCACTCAACTATAAGGCAATGTTCTACCTTATGTTACCTGCATTGAAATAGGGACGAAACCACCTGGTGCGAATCCACTAGGTGCGAATATGTAATCGGGACGAAGCCACCAGCATTTGAAGTAGCTATTAATAGACTAGATCTGTTAAAGACAATTGGGTATAAGAATGCGAATACTTTCATGTTTTTTGTTTTTGTTTTTAAAAAAGACAAGTAAAATGTATGGAAAAGCTGTTGACAATACCTTGTGCAGGCTGTTGTGTCTGAACCGGTCCCGACATAGCGATACCTGCAGACATGTAAACAAAACATTTTTAAATGAGCATTCACAATGACACATCATAATGTAAACATTGAAACAAGTTATATACTAGTCACATGATAGAAGTTACCAACAGTTGATCTACAGACCTGTAAAATAGACTAATGACCACTAATGGCAGTGCGGGTGTTGTTAGTAGGGTGCCGATCACTCAGCGCGATATACCGTATAAAATACCTAGGTCATGTGACCGACTTGTGATATAATTGCAAAATACATGTAAGATTATTGCAAAATACCCGTACACGTATTGTTTATTTGAACTGAACAAGGTTGGCAGAATATCAGCAACAAGTAAAAATTAGACCCACGTATATATTGTGTTCAACAGGACTATATCATACCACACGGTGAATCATCTTACATGTACAAAACCCGGACTTTGTTGGCACGGAAATATCGGCGAATATCCGTATATCGTAGCGGTCAGTATTTATAAGAGCGGACTTATACTACCTCACTAGTGAGCTAGCTTTTCTAGCGACTCTCTCTTGATCACGCAAGGCCTGTAGTTTCCAAAAGAACTATAAGCACAAATAAGGTTCTTTATTGCATATTCTTCTCCATCGTCGCAAACCACGGGTTATTGTTTCATTCTATTTTGTTTGTGAAATAGAATGAAACAATAACCCGTGGTTTGCGACGATGCAGGCAGCCACGGGTTTGTGAAATAGAATGAAACAATAACCCGTGGTTTGCGACGATGGTTCTTCTCTTGTGATGGTATAAAGCCGTACAAATTAAAGGACAAACGTGTTACAGGTCGGTAAGTAGTAGTTACCCCATATGTGTGCAGATACCTGATCAATCGGAACTACTCGGCCTTTCTAGTTACTTTTTAGTGTAGCGGAAATGGCCGAGTAGTTACGATTGATACCTGATGGGTGTGGTCATAATGACACGAGGGAGCGTAGCTCCCGAGTGTCATTACGACCACGCCCATCGGGTATCTGCACATAATCAACAATATTAGATGGGGTAAGTGACTTGTGCCATAGTTTACAATTATTCGTTATATTTTATTATAGCTTTCGGAAGTGCGGTCGCCTGTTTACAATATGATGTCAATTGTTATGTATTTAAATTACACTTTGTAAACCATAAATTTCTATCATAATGACTTTCTATCACCGAAAAATGTATGTTCATTAATTCTTTTTAAAAACCGTTTTACATGTAAAAGTGCATATAAATGTTTGGACTGTTGGTTTTGATATTTTTATTTAACATTTACGCATTCTTCGACTTTTAGTACCGGCATTGGCTTTAAGAATTGAAATTTAAAAATTCAAATAAAATTCTTAGAACCCATATTCATGCATTTTTCTGTTTAAAAATTTAGCAATATATTCAACTGATGATGGTGGTTACTCTTTTGATATTCCTATTTGATATCCTTCATTCTAATACATATTTTGACTAAATTGGCTGGAAAAAACATTTACATGTCTATACAATAGATTAAAAAAAAAAAATGGTGAAACATAAGAGAGAAAAAATTAAGAATTGTAAGATGCGAAACCATAAAAGAAACACAAGTCTGATTCACTCTGTCCGCCAAACAAGTTTATCTCTCAAACTCATTCTTATCACGTGACTGTGTCTTTTATAAAACTCTTTATAAATGCTACCCGTATTTATACGTACACGTGTTTCTCGACTTAAGGAGAATGTGGAAATAGAAAGTCTTTGGGACGAGACCATTGACGATATTATCTTGTATCAAGGTTTAAGTGAGATTCAGTGCGAATGTCTATAATGTATTAATTTGGAGAACTTAGTCCGAGTCAGTTATGTGCAATTTTGATCTAGAGGAACGTCATGCAATAGACAGTGATGGTGTTGTTTTTTTTTCTTTCGAGAATGTGGGCGGGGTTTGAAGAAAAGTGTGGGTTATGTACAGATAACCCACACTTTTAACAAAAGAAAGCACGCCAAGCTATGATACAATACCGAGATGTTATACTAAAAAGCTGAAGAAATCTTATCATAAACGACGGCCTGTGTCAGGATTTAGACATGTTCGTCTACTTCATGACAATGCTCCATCACATACATCTGAGCTTGTGAAGCATTTTTTGAAGTCGGAGAAGGTTACCGTCTTGCCACACCCACCATACTCTCCAGATCTAGCCCCATTCGACTTTTACCTTTTTCCAAAACTTAACAAGAGTACCGCAAACGGTACAATATACGCCCATTTGATCTACTTTTACCCTTAAAATGTTTACTGATTATGTATTACTCTGAAAGGGAGGTTGTGACTAAATTTCAGAGCAATATCTGTGACCATAAAAAAAATCAAACAAATCTGGAAAACTGTTTGACCTACTTCTACCCCTAAAATACTGTAAGTCATTGTGCGCCAATCCAGCTGAATGTTTTAAAAATGCACTTGTCTTCCTCCGAGAGGAAGTCTTTGACTAAGTATCAGGGCAATATCTGTAATGGAAAAAAAGCCCGGAAAACTGTGTGACCTATTTTTAGTCCAAAAGTAGGTCAACGATGGACCAATCCAGCTGAAATGCAAACTGAACTTGTATTCCTCTGAGAGGAAGCTTTTGACTACATATCAGGGCAATATCTGTATCCATAAGGAAATAAACCCGGAAAACTGTTTGACCTAATTTTAGTCCTAATATAGGTCACGGACGGACAGACCAATCCAGCTGAAATGCAAATTGAACTTGTATTTCTCTGAGAGAAAGCTTTTGACTAAATATCAGGGCAATATCTGTATCCATAAGGAAAAAAAGCCCGGAAAACTGTTTGATCTAATTTTAGTCCTAATGTAGGTCACGGACGGACGGACCAATCCAGCTGAAATGTAAATTGAACTTGTATTCCTCTGAAAGGAAGTTTATGTGTAAATTTCAGGGCAATATCTGTATCTGTAACGAAAAAAAGTCCGAAAAACTGTTTGACCTATTTATAGCCCTAAAGTAGGTCAAGGATGGACCAATCCAGCTGAAATGCAAACTAACTCTTACAATTCCTGAGGAAGAAATTGTGACCAAATTTCAAAGTTGTACATGTATCCGTTACAGAAAAAAGTCCGGAAAAACATGACCCGGGACGGACGGACGCATGGACAGCGCCATAACATATTACGGTCTAATGACGGGCGTATAAAAAGTTATCTGGTCGTCTTTACAAGTCCCGACAAGCCCTTGGCTCAGCCATCTGTCAGTACCTCAGATGTCTACCTAAATCAGCGTACCGTGACGCATTTCAGAAATGGATTCAGAGATTGAAATATGTATTTCAAACCGCGGAGAATACTTTGAAGGGATGTATACTGTTCATTTCACTATTTGAGTCGAATGTTTTTTAGATATCGTACAATACACATTACATATCGAACAGCCCTCGTAGTTAACTGTTGCATGCATTTTGATGGTACCTGTTCATTCTACCGAGGTTTTTAGCTCACCTGAGCCGATACACATTGATTTACGTTCCGTCGTGATCAGCTGTAGGTGGAGTACCACAAATCTAGACCTATGCAGAGCGTTCAGGGCCAACGCCTGTCGCGACACGGAATATCTTAAAATATAAGTAATCAAAATTTTGACTTTCAAGAGTCTATTCTCAGTTTATAGTCTTGGGGCGCGGGAGGGGTGGGGGTGGGGGGATCTTGAGGGCCACAGGGCTACAAGAGACTTGAATTGTTCTCAAAAGTATGTATAAAATACCCTATATGTATTGTATCAAGATCGGGCGGGGGTTCAAGTTTGTTTATACCACGACACCCGGACCATACAATCATTCATTTTATTGCCTCAAACCACAATGGAAGTGGTACATGAGGCGCAACACAGAAAGAGGGTGTTGCACCGAAGCGGGAATTTTCCCTGATCGGAGCTCCGTGCCAGCACTCGTGACGTAGAACTGACCTTCATTCATATTTATACTCATTGCGTATTTGCCATTTAAATACCCGAAGGATTTCCCAGTACTAAGGGCAAGCCTAATACATTTTATATGTCAATACATAAAACATGTGTAATAGTGTTTATTAATTGATTTAAATTAATAAATCTACACAAATTTGTATATATATTTCAAATGAAACATTATCTGAATAACCACTACATTGAGATGTGTTTTATGCTCATCCAAGTAGAACAGGCAGTACCTGTTCTGATTTATTGAATTTTGCCTTAGGTCATTATAATCAAACTTTTGTAAATAGGTTTGAAAGTGTTCGAAGTTCCTATTGGTTTTAGTGTTGTTAGCTGGTGTTTTATTGGTCAGTTCTTTTTCTAAAGAAGTCTAAAGATAATTTTTGAAATCGTGAAAATTGAATTGTCGTCTTTTTTCTGAATATCAGATACAATGTATACGGTTACATGTTACGAGTGTATTAAATATTTAATATTCTATACTACTACAATCCAAACGCTCTTATACTCGTATACATGTATTATTTTCTACAAGTAACTGTACATGACTCTGACAACAAAACAAAATATGGGAAGTTTGATACGCATTAGTGAAGTTCAACATTATTCGAAGTACATGCACCTGTAAAAATATTAATTCAACATAGCAATTTGCTGCTGAAATATATATAAACTCGAACTGTTTAACGGTTATTTACCTTGTTTGCCCTTAATTTTTTTCTTCCAAAGCTTTGCAAAGTTCACAACGGTTTTTCGTAAATGGCACCATGCCTTTGTCAACAACTTTCATTCAGAAAAGCATACAAGTTAGCAGCCTTGACTATTCAAACACAGGTATTGCATGCTGTATTCGGCGTGTTTGTTGAGAGTCCTATTCACAAACTAAACGATATGGAAAAAAAAATGTGTTCGTGAGGGAGTCGAACCCGGTCGTTTTAAAAATAGAAAACGTCTTTCCATATACATGTATGAGTTGACGACCTTATCCACTGAAACAGGCAGAAGGCCATACATTACTAAGGAAAATTAACGTACAAGTGAAGTTGAAAATAATACCAGTGAAATCGTTTCCATTTTTTTTAACAAATGGTACAAATAAAAAATGCCCTCTTGAAACAAAATGTCAAAGCGACAGTTTTTTAAAAGAAAACTCGAAGAACATGTTCATGCTAAATTTAATTTGTTTTACGAATTAGTTTTTCTTAAATTCGGTGATACCCCTCCATTTTAACGCTAAAAATCATATAAATCGCTTATTGCTTGATTTAAACTCGAAATATTTTGGCTAATTTTGTCAATACACGTCTTTTAAACTTATTTTCAAAAATTATATAAGCGGTGCATGTATTTACAGAGTTTTTATAGGTAAGAGGAATTCCAATATGCCTCTGTGTTTTCTTTATGTATCGGAATCCTGTTTAAAATTTGATGATTTCGATGAGAATATGTCTTGTTAATTACACATGTACAATTACCTGTAGGTACAAGCGGACTAATTTGATCTCCGCCGATAATTGATCATAGATCACCAGAAGAAAGGGAACAGTACCTACTTTGTGAATATTGAGATAAAATGTCTCTAAATGATAAATTCTCGGTTAACCGGCCATCCCTCCAAACCGGCCGTTGTTATTTTTTTGTCCGAGAGCCGGCCGGTTTAGAGAAGTTTCACTGTAGATATTCTTTTCTTACAGTGGATAAAGCAATACATTCTAATACATAAGGATATTCATTTGCAATTTTTGTTTCATTACATAAAATACATAATCTTTCCGTTATATACTAAACGATCGACCAGTTTCTACTTGGATAGACTGTTGGAGGCAATGGTTCGTGGTACGAAATTTCAAAAAGATGCTACTGAGTTTCTCAGGTAGATTATCAAAATAAATTTCCAGACCAAAATTTGTTTTAAAAATTCCGTACATTGGAAGAGCTAAAAAATCACCTAACTAAGTTTGGACAAATTGACCCTTAAGATTTTGTTTTTATAGTGTTTGTTAACCCTTTTTCATTCACGATACCTTGTTCATACCATATATTAGAGAGTCCACATACATGTATGTTCAAAATTATATGAATACATTCAAACTATGGATTTATAGTATTGTGTATATAAATATCATTCTCTACCCAGAGTTCCATGCGATACTCGCACTACTGTAAGTAGAATGTATAAATATTTGTAAAGAAAATTAACCAATCTAATTAAAATTAGACTTGTTTATCCACTCCCCTGCGATACGTTTCAATACCAATCTAATTAAAATTAGATGTTGGATCCGCTTGCATACTCGCTACACAAACATCTAAAAACATCCCGTAGAGGGTCACGTCAGAGGTCAAATTCGGTATCACTCTAGACTTATCGACTTCAACAAACATTCAATGATTTTGCCAGCGGTGATTTCATTGGTCAATCGAATTTGACCTCTGACGTGACCCTCTACGGGATGTTGTTAGATGTTTGTGTAGCGAGTATGCAAGCGGATCCAACATCTAATTTCAATTAGATTGTTTCAATACAAGCGTATCGTAGAGGAGCGGATCTACAAGTCTAATTTTAATTAGATTGGAATATTAGCTATCTTGTTTTCATGACTAGATGTTAATTTGGCCAAGTAAGAAACCATCCCATTTCGCTATATACAATAAATGACGGATAGGAACTGTTTAAACGAAAAATATGTTTCAAAAATTTTAAATGGAGAACTTCTATAATTTGTAAGTTTTCATAGCCCCAAATCTCACATTCGTAACTTAAAACAGGTAAAATGACTTTGTCAAACAGGTCAAGTTGGCATTTAACTGGTTAATCAAATTGTCTGATTTTTCTTATAACTCTATACACAGCTTTCTGGACTTGATCGTAAAGATGTTTTTTAGCTTTGCAAAAAGAACCTGACCTGGAAAATATAATGCCTAGATATTTGAATTCTTTCACATCAATAATACTTCCATCATGATAAAAACATTTCCTCAACACAGGGCCCTTTGAAAAAAATCAAAATTTTAGTTTTTTCAACATTAACATTCAATTTCCACTGCGTACAGTACACACACAAATCATTCAACGTGTGTTGTAAATCTTCAGCAGTTTCAGCCAAAATAACTGTCATCAGCATATACAATAAAATTAAAAGTTTCAGATCTATCATTAATTCCTCTTCAATTGATTCAAATATACTTTGAAGGCCAACTCTTCCTTTCTCTTGTAAAAATATAACAAGATCATTAATGTATGAGAACAAAAAGAGATATAAATTCTCCCCTTGTCTTACTCCAACATTGCATGTGAAAAAATCACTGGTAATATAATTCATCTTATAATGATTGATTTTATCACCATGTACATATTTCCTATATAAGTAAAACATTTTCTGATACAGAGAGAGAGAGAGAGAGAGAGAGAGAGAGAGAGAAAGAGAAAGAGAGAGAGGGTTTAGGTTTACAGGAAAATACTCTCAGGTAGTCACAACTGTAACATTTTTCAAATTATCTGGAAACACTCACATGTTGGATAGGTTCAACTTTGTTCACACCATGACCTCGCCCCCTCCCAGGAAAGGGTATATGTAATAATAGTATATCATAATAACGAAAACTTCAAATGCACTATTACAATAACATGCTAAGAGTTTATAGAAAACATATAACACATCTACGAGATGTCTATTGTGACATCATGCATGTAAAATTCATGTACATATGTGATAATGTTTCAATGTTTTCTATAAAATGTGATGAATATAGACATTTCCTCATGAATGAGTTACAGGAGCAAGAGAAATGCGCGTATGAATCTTGATAGATATAGTGCGTTTATTTTAATGGCTGGGAATCCCGACAGAAATGAAAATAGAACGTAAATATAAGACATAAACTTCATTTTTGAAAATACATGTACATGAGGGTATGAACTGCGACGCCTCATGTCGATATACTTTTCATGAAGCGCTAAGTATTCCAGCGTGAATCGCCGCAATTCACATCCTCAGCTTATGTGTAAATGTATTCCAGCGTGAATCGCCGCAATTCACATCCTCAGCTTATGTGTAAATGTATACTTTTCGCAAACCTGGACAATCATTGTACCAGTTTCACAGTTTATGATTGGATATTTACTTACACTGACGGTAAACATTAGTTTTAATAGTGTGATCAATAGCTGTGCTTAGCGGAGCTTGTCATGTGGGCACTCTGAATAGCGTTTCTTATGCTGCCAACCAAAAATCAATGGGGGAAACAAAAAAGGGACTCCGAAATCGAACTTCCAAGTTTGTCAATGTCTAGTCTTTCAATGAGTTGACTTTTTAGTGCATTGATTAACTGGGGGAGGAGGAGGGGAGGCTTCATTGATATTTAAAGCAGATGTCTGCGAGATTTGGGCATGAAAACTCTGCAATCGACAAATCGAATGCAGGATCATTCAGCACAGCGATGTACTGCATTATTTATGTACTTGTATTACACAACACTATCATCAATCATACACCGTCCAACATCAGATCTTCAAATAACTTGAATGAGGTGGGATTCTGGAAGATGAGGAAATTTCAACATCATGAAAATCCCATCTCTGTGTCGGCATGTAGAATAAAGAGGCGGGGATACTACCCTCCAACCATTTCTAACAAGTTAATTATAATGTAATTCTAAAACAAGATGTGTTTGTGAAACACAAATGCCCCCGATAATGGCCAATTCCAAAGATGACCAAGGTCACAAGGGCAAATATCTTGGTACCAGTAGAAAGATCTTGTCAAAAGAAATGCTCATGTATAATATGAAAGCTCTAATATTTACCATTTAGAAGTTATGACCAATGTAAAAAAAAATTAAAAGTAAGTTAAATGTCAAGGTCAAAAGGTTTAATACCAACGGAAAGGTCTTGTCACAAGGAACACTCATGTGAAATATCAAAGCTCTATCACTTATTGTTCAAAAGTTATTAGCAAGGTTAAAGTTTTCAAAACGTAGGCCAACCTCCAAGGTCACAGGGTCAAAAATGTTGGTACCCATGGAAAGGTCTTGTTACATGGAACACTCATGTGAAATATCAAAGCTCTATCACTTATTGTTCAAAAGTTATCAGCAAGGCTAAAGTTTTCAAAAAGTAGGTCATACTCCAAGGTAAAAAATATTGGTACCCATGGAAAGGTCTTGTCACATGGAACACTCATGTGAAATATCAAAGCTCTATCACTTACTGTTCAAAAGTTATTAGCAAGGTTAAAGTTTTCAAAAAGTAGGTCAAACTCCAAGGTCAAGGGGTAAAAAATATTGGTACCCACGGAAAGGTCTTGTCACATGGAACACTCATGTGAAATATCAAAGCTCTATCACTTACTGTTCAAAAGTTATTAGCAAGGTTAAAGTTTCAGACAGAATGACAGACTTACAGAATGACAGATAGGACAAAAACAATATGCCCCCCAATCTTCGATCTCGGGGGCATAAAAAATAAGAAACGGAGTTGGAAGAAGGAAGGGGGAGGGGGAGTTGACTTATCATCTGTATGTATCTAGTGCTCACGTCCTTGTGCTGTTCGTTAGTAGGGGATTGTGTGTGGAGAATACCCCGTTACTTAATATGTACATGTATACAACGAGACAGCTGCAATCTAATGTATCCAAAGTGTTTTAATGGGACACTTTTAACTGTTGCTTCTGCAGTTAAACATCAGCACCACAGGTTGGGCGCCTCAGACCCAGCCTCCCGGTGTGTTGTTAGTGATCAGTTCCCCGGAGGAGTCTCTAGGGCAAAACGCTGTTGGGACTCGCGCTAAAGCAAACCTCTGACGCAAACTTTCACTTTAGAACAGATTCGCCCGGAGTCTCAACCTATAATCCAGATTTCTGTGGTAGTCCGGAGGTAGAGGTGGTAAACACTCTATAGCGGCAGACTTTTGGGGGAATCTCACTGTGGGGTATGTCTTACTTCATAACCGTCACGACAAAACTCAAAATCTCCAGCAGCTCCCGGTAGCTAAAGAATTCTTTCAGCTACAATCAAGGTGCATCTTGTGGTACGCAAGAATAATATTTACTTAGGTCTTACTTTACTACAACATTTTTGTGTATAACCCTTATTCTTAATTGCAACGTTTATACTTTATTGTAGTTTTGCAATTAAAGTTGTCTGAGTATATTTTCAGAATTGTTAGTATTTTCATAGGTCATTTTCTTACAGAACATATTTTTCTATTATAAATGTATGCTGTATTAATGTAACTTATTGTCAACAGTTCTTCTAAATTATAAACTTGTACTTTTTGTCTAACACAATTATTATTTGTTTTGTTTATAGGTCAATGCCTTATACATTTCTTCACAAATAAAACAAAAAGCCGAATCACGTCTTATTCCTTGCTGATCGGTTCCACATATACCAGGGGCGGATCCAGGAATTGCGGTTAGAGGGGCAGAACTTTATGAGGCAGGGGGTCTCGGGGCCGCCTTGATGGCGAAGCCCAAGTGGTGGCCCAGGGGGCTAGGCCCCCGGAAGCTCCTGGATTTTAAAGATTTTATAGGGCTTGAAATATGTCTCCTATGGAGTTATTTTTACTATTTTCTGTCATTTTTAATAGGTGAAATTAATACAATGGCGCAAACTTTAAGGGTTTTTGGAATAAATGTGTAAGTTCTCCCAATAAAAGTAATTTAAGAGATCAAAAGATTTTGTCATTCTGAGAGTGGAAGAAATTATCTCTACTTTTATCCTTTACATTTTTTTTAAACATGAGACCACAATTTACCTTAAATTCGAAAATTTTAGGGGGGGGGGGGGGGGCTTTAAATCCGCCACTGTATACTGCAATAGCAAGTTTGGCGGATTTGGCGTGTGTTTTCATTTAAAAAATAATTGTTGATTTTGAGAGAGTTTTGTCGTTGATATATAGTTCGTTCAACTCTCCATACTCAATTGCATCATCGGATAAAACCGGGAAATAACCCCCACCCCCCAAAACCAACAAAAAACCGAGGCCCCGGCCCTTGTCACAGAACGTGAGGCACGATAAAGATCCCTCCCTGAGTAATTA
Source organism: Ostrea edulis (assembly GCF_947568905.1). Lineage (NCBI taxonomy): Eukaryota > Metazoa > Mollusca > Bivalvia > Ostreida > Ostreidae > Ostrea > Ostrea edulis. Next base: position 67,855,113 of record NC_079168.1, on the reverse strand, counting down.
GCGCCGAGCAGAGGCACTGGCAATGGTGACTCCAAATTAATTCACGAGCGGGACAATTTTGAACCAACCAACCGACTGCAATAATTTCCACTTCCTTCATAAAATCGGCGACTTACTGTAATATCAAACATATCTAAAAATTTCCACACCGCAAACTATACTTAGTCAAAATAACTCGAAAATTAAGAAGATATTATCTCTGTTATCTTTACTGAAAAAAGCTTAATTAATTCAGCTTCGTTTGCTTATCATACACAATATATGTCTGAACAAAGCTGAAGATGTAATATAAATAATTATATACAGTGTTAATTTCAAACTCTTGGAACAATCGAAAATATGATTAGAGCAAATATAAAAAAAAAATAATTAAAAAAAAGAAAGAATCTGATACAAGGAATTACTTTAAAATGTAGGAGTCTAATACTAGCAGTGTTAGATTTCAAAAAATTATAAATAGCTGTCTCTATCTCATTGCATTTCTGCATCTCAGATGAATATTGGCCTATGTCAACACATTTTCCTATACATAGTCTGGTGTAGGCACATGCAAAATAGCAGTGTCGTTCCTTCCACTGTGTGTGTATCACGTGATCAAGCTCATCTCCACTGGATGTTAATTGTTATTGTTGTCTTCTTCCTCGAAGTACAAAAAGTCCTGAAATGGAATCATTTAAACATGTAGAACAAAATGGACAGAATAAAATTTCAGAAACTCTTTTCCCTTCAACCTGACTAGCAATCAACGTTGAAACTCATATAACATTACCCCTACCCCTATCCAGTTCACTGCAGATACAGCTGACATACCAGTATACATGTATAAGTATGAATTTAAACAGGAAGTATAGCGGGTTTCTCCAATTCTTCATCCAGTCAGCGGGTTGTAAAAGACAACCATATTTGCTTTTTTACTTAAGAAACCACACATGCTTGAACAGGGCTTAACTAACACTGCTAAACTGGCGTCTAGCTGCTACAACGTTTTGAAATTGTAGCATGATATGCCTAGGAGTTATCAATAATAAAAATATCACAACACCTGCTTTGTTGTAGTATCATGATTAATTTCACTCTATATGATGAATAACAGTTTTCATATTTTTTGTTAAAAAATAGCATCACTTGATGACTAAAAACGTAATAAAAAACTTCAGTAATGTATTCATTGGCATTCTTCTCCAGAGAGAAGAACATGTGATATTTTGGGGGAAATTTATAGCAAATAGTTATGCCTCTGTCTATTGATTCAAGTGACCATCATGGATGAAGGACTCTCTGATCAAACGTTGAATTTGATGTTGTAGTAGAGCTTGTCCTTCCTGATGCAGTGCCTGTTTCAGTTCCTCTAATGTTTGAATTGGTGGTGTCCTCTGACGAGCTCTGCGAACAATGATGTCCCATATGTGCTCATTAGGGTTCCAATCTGGACTCCGAGCAGACTATGGTAGTGTCGCAACTGACTCTACGCAAAACATTCCTGCGCAGCACGATCACGATGTGGTATGCCATTGTCATCCAATAACACTGGCCTTGGTCAAAGAGAGCGATTGTCAAAATAAGGCACAACACTTGCACCAAGAATGTCCCTTTGGTGATTTTATACATTAAGATTGCCCATCCAGCTTACAGTCGTAGGAAACACAGTCCAACACCACAACTGAACCACCACCAAACGGAATCGTCTAATATTTCAGCATATGCAGTTCTAGGTTGCCGCCATACACGCATTCGTCCGTCTGTATGTAGCAACAAGCGACTACATCATCTGATCATCGCCTGTCCTCCATGAGGCTGGCTTTCTACATTGACGAGTTTGACACCATTCCATACGTGCTGCTTTGTGGTTGGTGTAAGGAAAGGTCTCTTTATGGGTCTCTTTGCACCAGAGCCAAGACTTCAGACGAGTTTGCACTGGTCTCATTAAAAGCAAGCGATGTGGCAACCATTCCCTTTTTAAAATTGAGCTATTGGTAAAACCATTTCGCCTAACCATCCTAATTTTACAGATAGATTCCACTTGATGATCAGTTTGACTCAATGACATACCTGCTTCGCCCATTCCAATAATCTGCCATCGGATTACTTGTATTTAGACTTGCGAAGGACTCATAATTTTGATGTGCAAGAAAACTAAACCTTTGTCAAACTGTATAGGTTCCATGAAGAGCTAAAGCACTGTCTACTGGTACAATAGTTGCACGGACAATTCTCGGTCAACAGAATGGACAATCGATCAAATACGGGTGCATTGTAAATAAAGGGACAGATTGAATTGCGTTACTGAATTCAAAATTATTGCTCTGTTTTCAAAGTTTTTATAAAGAAGTAACCTGAGTGTTGGGACATTTTTTTCCAATTTGTGTAGAAGAATTGTTCATATATTGTTTTGAAAGTTGTATTATTGGTAAATGTCACGGGTAGATGATAATTAGCGGGAGTGAGCTTCTAGTAAGTATGTAACTATCACTTGATTAATACCCTCGTTCCCAGACGCAGGAGCTGTACACAACCGATTACAATTTTGTAAATACATGTACTTTTTCACTACATGTATATTGAGAATATACTGACCTTATTCGTACTGATCTGTCCCAATGATTGGTTTTTCCCCCCAGAGAGCTACAGTTCTGTATCTAACTCAATTGAATGTTTATCTAATGTACCTCATGTACCATATATAATGTGGTTTGAGCGAATAAATGACATAGGACTTATTCCAAATCCTGATGTACATTAAAAGGAAATACTTCATTTAACCATGAACCCTGACCTCTAACTAACGTAGTTCACGTTACGTGTACACCTTATTTATAAACCCAAGGTCACAGGATGTCAGAGACTCTGGGCGCATCAAATGAAGTAAGATTTGCTGTGATTACGTGGGATTTTCTATTATTTAATCAAACAATGTAAATCGGTCATTGATACATGAAATACACCAATAAAAACACTTTTTCGAAGGATTTCAATTTTTGGGTAATGTTTTCCTTTAAATCAAGAAAAGATTTGTGAATAATGCAAAAATAAGGTGGTTTCATAGGAAATATGGGTTTTTATTATATATTTTTTTTCGAGAAATGCATATTTTAGTTTTTTCAAATCTGAGAAAAAACTCAAGTCGAGTTTTTACTCTTTTCATCTAGAAATGTGAAAATCCTCCCATTATAAATTTCTATGGCCGTGATAATGTGAGCATTCAAACCTTCACCTGAATCTATTTCATTTTGTGGTCAAATAAAAGGTTTTGGAAGGAACCGGGAAATCAATTTTCTTAATGAAAGGTGAAGATAACGAACATTGACCAATCTCATAACTCCTATAAGCAATACAAAATAGAGAGTTGGGCAAACACGGACCCCTGGATATACCAGAGGTGGGATCAGGTGCCTTTGAACTTGATAGCAAAATCCAGTGGCGGATCCAGGAATTTCATAACGGAAATTATTTCATGTATCGCAGTAGAAGGCTGGGGTTGCCTTGAAGCTTTGCACTGATGGGGGTGCAGGGGGCGAAGCCCCCGGAAGCTAACGAAATTGTGCCAATAAGAGAGTGGGTTCTTTTTCATTTAGATAATGAACATATAACGTCTACATACGTATATTTTGCTCTTTTGTGGGCGTTTGTAATTTTTTTGGTAATGAAAAAAATTCAAAAGGGGTCAGCGCTGGATCCGCCTTTGAAATCGTATTCTGAATTACTATATACATTAAATTCCTTGGTGAAACGATGGTCTCTGGGATCTAAAGGTGATGAATTTTTTATATGAGTGGACGACACCCCCTAAACACAATTCAATCCACCACATCAATTTCTGGTATCCAAAAGCTATCAAAATTGTCTTACCACGAGGAAGACAGCGCCGAACAGAAGGGCTTTACTGGTCACAGCCATGTCCACGGGAACTACAACAGAGCACAACCCAAGTACAATACTTATCATATGATTACACAAAAATATAGAAACCAAAGTACAGGTGGAAAACATACAGGTGATTCCGAACGTGTCGGCGTCTGTGAAAAATTCACGTCCACATCCGGCCCAGCGCTTGAATATCCGGCCCAGCTCAGTCTGTTCTGTCAGATCTGTTACCTACAGAATCTACACCCAATCAACCATCATCATATCAAATGAAATTCAATGTTCAATAATTTGAGATGTAAACGGAATGAAAATTATTGTGGTATGCAGTGACTGGCCATCATTAGCTTGTTGCACTAAGTAAATTTAATTCTGCATCTCTCCAGTAAATCTCTTTTATCTTACAATTGTGTCGGTATTTAATGCACTCACAGGAAAGCTGATGTCGTCTGTACAACAAATGCTTTGGCAACTACAACAAGGTCCCCGTATGACGTACAATGGCTGCCGGTTAGCATCAAATATACGGAAATGTGGTTTCCACTTAGAAGTTCTAAATTTGATGTAGAAGAAAGACAAAATACAACATGCTTAGAAATGTAATGGGTGATATAAGGAAGTATTTGAAATTAAGTTGCTCACTGTTGTTTGGCATAACCTATGATGTTTCCGACCGGAGCCTCGATTTGGACTTCATATCCACAGGAAGAGTCGGTGGCACACCAGCAACATCCTACACAACAGACAAAGTCATGGCGAACCCTCATCACTTCCTACGAGTAATGAAAAGGACGTTCAATTCAGGGATATCGGACAAAAAAAAAGTCCATGGTAAGGATATGTATGTAGTATAATGATATTCACCAATAAATGTTAAGACTGTGATGCGTCATACCCTCCTTTCTGCTACTTGATTTTCAAATGGGAATAATTCCAAAAAAAAAAAAAATCTTATTGGATACAAGTACTCGACATCATTGTACTCGGATAGATACCTAACCCCCTCCCTGCTATCACGCATCTTAACGCCTATATACCGTACCCTCGCCGTCACGGATTTTATCACACATACCGTTACCCAACAATCACGCATTTCAACGCAGTTTGTTTTTACTGCATTTTGTCGTTGATACAGCGAAAAGTGTTGATCTTTTATTATCATCTTGGGTTATGACAAAATAGTGATAAAAATGAGCAACTAGCCAGATTTATTTGACAGTAACAAAGACGTAGAATACGGGCAATGCGGGTCCATTGTTTACCGCGTTCCATTCTAACGCGGTATTCGTTTAGATTATATACATATTCATATTATTGATATATTTATTAAGATTACTGATGGTAAGGAAGATGAATATTTTAATGTAGCATCGGTGAAGGGGTTGGGTGAGTGGATGTAGTTTTAATTTGGCATCATGATTTACATTATGAATTTCGTGTTATGCATGAGTAATGTATATCAAAGTATGGATTTTAAAAAGTCTGTATTCTCGTGCGAGGTTATAATAACGCAAGATGAGAGAGAGAGAGAGAGAGAGAGAGAGAGAGAGAGAGAGAGCATCTCTAGCCATGTTTGGGGAAGTGTTTACCAGCAATATAATTAGATTGTGTTTACCAGGAAACCCTAGTCTAAATCGTTTATTTCAAAACTCGAGCACACAGAGTGTAGGAAATATTATGCAAGCTTTAAAAACCATACTACATGAGCACTTACAGAGACAAATACAATATCAAAAAGCTACCATTTATTATCCATGAACCTTAGATCGTTGGTATTTACTCCAGTTTGGTATTTCATCAGCTATACACACCTTATTAATTGTTTTTAAAAGTTTATTCACGCTCGTAGGATGCAATTTCCCTTGGTAAGGGGGAATTTACAAGTAAATGTGAACAAAACAATCACCTAACTGATAATTGAACAGGTATACGTGCAAGGTTTAAGGTATCTGTACATCAGTTTAATTCATTCTATCGGACCCCCACCCCCTTTTACACGGGATTGATTCCAACAAACGGTTTGTTTTGAAGGTTTAGATTTCTGTTCATCGTTTGCACACATATATATATATTTTTTTACTCTTTTGATAATTCTTTGGAGGGGGGGGGGGGGGGGCTTTGTTCTTTTTTCTCTATTCCTTTAATTAGTTTTGTTTTTTAATCATTTCATTAGATATTAGTACATTGTAAACTGAGGGAACTTTTCAAATATGTTGAACTCCTCAACTGTTAATTGTGGATTCAGTGCATCTGTTTCATTTTCATTAACATGCAATAAAAGCATATTGGTCCATATTTGGCTCACTGTTGATCTTAACGATGTTTTCAATCTTTTCAAGGCGCTAAATGAGCGCTCACTGGTGGTGTTAGTTGCAGGAGGTACAAAAATCAGTTTGAGAATTTTAATTATCTCTCCAAACAGCTCGAATTTCTCCCTTTGGATGTCTGAAAAAATTAACCACATTTAATATAGCTGTTGATGGGTCCTTTGGCAAAACAGTCTTCAACATTTTTTAAAAGTTGGCAGTGAAGGCCCGTTGGTTTTAAAACTGTACCATAGATGATCATGACAACACTAAATCTATGTCTTACCAGTGCAAGCCCTGAGTACAAGGTTTTCAAGATTAACATATTTTTACAATCTGGTTGATCAAATCTAGATTTAATACCAGCTAAATGCAGATCTAATTTCTTAGTAGAAATCTTCTGCACACGATGAAAAAAAATTAAATTGTGTTTTTCTATCTCATCATCGAGTTTTATAAGAATTATGCGTTGTCTAGGAAGAACAGAATCATCAATGTTCATTTGGTTTGCTTTTCCAACGACTTCGTAAAACCGTCTAGGAGATTTCGCAAAACACTTATTGTCGTTCATGCCATTTGTGACATCACTCGCCGATACATCTGGAGACTGAAGAACCATTGCCAAATTATCACTATATAACGTGAAGAAGATGAGTGAACTTGGGGAACATTTAATATTCATGATTGGGCACCGGTCGCGAATCGGGAGTTTGAAATACGCATTGATGGTACCCGTAGTTACAATTTGTCGAAATGCGCATCTGGTGCATCAAAATTGGTACCGTATAAGTTTCACATTATGACCCCTGGGTCGAGGCCTCTGCTGGTGGACTGTTAGTCCCCGAGGGTCTCTACAGACCAGTAGCTAAGTACTTCGTTACTAGCTTGAAAATACGGATGTATTTTTAATTGCTGTTATAAATTTTAGAAATTCATTTCAAAATTAAGGATTATCTCCCTTACGCATAGCTCTTATTCTTAGACGAATTTGACTCCACTTTTTTGGCACACTGTTTTCCCCTATAATAGCTCTAAAACTTCATTGTTATTTCGGATTTCAAACATTTCGGTTGAGCATCACTGAAGAGACATTATTTGTCGAAATGCGCATCTGGTGCATCAAAATTGGTACCGTATAAGTTTTACATACAGTACCGGTACCGTACTAAAACGCTGTCCAAAATATTTAGAATTATATAAAAAAAACACCAAAAAAAAACACCCAAATATATAGATCATACTTCAAAGAATGATATTTAATCAAAATCATCATCAGAATTGGTTTCACAGGCAGTGTCATGTATATCAGGCAGTAAGCGGTTTCTAACACACACATAATTACACGGATGCCTGGAGTACCTAAGGTACCAAATGGCACTGCATATATACTCGCAACATCCAACAGTACGTGCTCCGCATTTCCATATTAACTGATGTGAATGAGAAACCTCACATGTTTGGTGATGTTAAATCAAATGTGGAATAGCATTTTCTGTATGGTGCAGTATTAATGCTTTGATTAGGATTAAGTTTTTCCCTAACAAATGTTTTTGAACAGTATTTACAACCTCCTGGTACTAGTACATGTATACCGAATATAATAAAAGGCATCAGTTCTCGCCTCTTTTGGTACAACTCTGAGGCCGGTTTTACAGTTACAGAACGCACATTTGCTGTTAGATTTCCCAGCAAATACAAATGGGACAGAAGCAGACATTTGATTTGCTTTTGTTTTTGTATTGAACTGTAGTTCACTGTGCCTTTTAGACAGTTTGCACTGGTTGCATATTTGGCTTTTGTCATGATCTCTTCAAGTAACTTCTTAAGCATTGTTGAAATTGTTCTCTTTAACTTTCCTTTAAGTTGTCGTTTACATAAACAACATCCATACTTCACAGGAGGCCCTATACTTGTTTACATTTATTCACTAGTTGCATGTTGAAATCAATTACTTGTGATCGTCATTAAGACTGCATGCTATGAGTAAAACTTTGCATAAAATGCCAGAGACAAATACTTATGGGAAGTCTAATAATTCATAAGAAGAAAAAAATAGGTAGGAACAAGATGTGTTCGTGAAACACAAATGCCCCCGATAATGGCCAATTCCGAAGATGGCCAAGGTCACAAGGACAAATATCTTGGTACCAGTAGAAAGGTCTTGTCACAAGAAATGCTCATGTACAATATGAAAGCTCTAATATTTACCATTTAGAAGTTCTGACCAATGTCAATTTTTTTTAAAAAGTAGGTCAAATGTCAAGGTCAAAAGGTTTAGTACCAACGGAAAGGTCTTGTCACAAGGAATACTCATGTGAAATATCAAAGCTCTATCACTTACTGTTCAAAAGTTCCTAACCTGTATCACTATTAATGCTGCATTACTTACCGTCTAAGTATGTAAATTCCATAAAATATACTATTACTAAATTTTCCGTTCAAATGATGAGTTTCATGGCGCAATATTTTAACTCCCGAAATTGAAGAGTTCCAATAGTGTTTTTTTTTTTTTAAATTAGCGATATAAAAGGCGGTATGTGGAAATACACTGTATCAGTAACTAGATAATGCAGACTATAGGAACTCTTCAATTTTAGGAGATAAGATATTGTGCCATGGAAGTCATCATTTAAACGGAAAATTTAGTGACTCTTTTCATTTTTGGATTTTTATACATAAACTGTAAGCAATGCAAAGTTGATAGTGGTAGAAAGTTGGTTTAATAGTTAAATCACTTATTTGAAGCGAACAGTAATGTCACCCAAGTGCACATTAATTGCTAGAACCGGCCGAAGCTGAAAGTAAATCTAGACATGAATTATGAAGGACTGCTCCGAGATTCGGTGAAGGCGTCAGTCCAAATATTCAGCCAAGCCGAGTCTCAGCCGAGATTCAGCTCTCTATAGTCCCAACATTTCCCCCGAGAACTACAATTATGCAGCTAGTATAGGGAAACCTATTTGCCATTCCGTATTTGAAAAGCAACATACCTGGCCCATGTTGTCCGAGATGTGTATCACATACTCTCTGTTTGGTCCGCAGCAAATTCTGTTGCAACACTCCGACTCTAATTAAAGAAGTTACGTTATAATGTCCGGTTTCGTATGTAAAATACATTATGATGCTGTGAAATATGGTCTGTTTGTATATTACACTAAAGTGATGTCTGGTTTCATATGTAAAATGCATCATTAAGATGCTGTAAAATATGGGTGTTTTTGTATAGATTACTACATATTGTATGTACATAATGGTAGATTATATTTGTTGTCTTATGATACATGGTTAATTTTCAATTACATGAACTAACTTTAAATGTACAATATAAATAAATATTTTACAGACCTTCTTGAGCAAAGTAACACTGTTGCCCGACGCTGTTCAAAACGTCGTATTTGTTCTTGGTTTCAAATCCAGTAATAACTAAAAAATGAAAATATGTTCGTCATTATGATATTAAAAAAATCTTTTCGGAACAGTAAATGGTGCCACATAGATCAATATTAAAAACAATCAACAAGGTTTGACAGTACTTGGTCGTCATTCTATGAATTCCTTCGCATGAAATGACGCATGTACCTAGCGTGCTTAGCGTCTACTGTAATCAATTCAATTGCATCCACCTTTAAATCAATTATACCTGTTTTTCTGATCTTCTATCTATCGAATTTATTAAAGACGGGTATACTTGAATTAAACCTACAATGTAGATCTCCAAATGAAATAAAGATGGGTATACATGTAATTGAATTGAACCTACAATGTAGATGTATGATCTCCAAATGAATTAAAGGACAATTGAATTAAACCTGTCTTCATTTGGATGTATACACACACACACACACACACACACACACACACACACACATATATATATAGATATAGATATATACAAAAGCACAAAAACCCAACAACACCCTACTTTCTTAAAGTGTCGGATCTGAGAAGATACAAGGCCAGTAAAGAAATGGACAACAATATGTTGGGGAATCTACAAACATCAGACTTAGGACCAACAACCACCGATCAACCATCAAAACCAAACGCGTGACCGAACCCGTAGGGGAACATTTCAACAAAGAAGGTCACATTTGGCAAGACATGCAAGTGGTTGTTATTGATCATAACCCATTATGGACCGATGCAGAGAGAAAGAGCACGGAAAAATCCTGGATGCACCGTTTGAAATCATTCCGTCCAGGTGGAATGAATAATTTGAATGATTTTACGCGCATGAATCCAGGATAAATCCTTAGTCAAAATCAGTTTCCATAGCTTAATCGCCAAAATTCACCCGATAAGATATCTTATTTTGTTTCATTAATATAAATACAATTTGTTTCCCCGGTTTCAAGGCTCTGACCTTGAGTTCCTTTATTTAACTTTGAGTTCCTTGTTTAGCCATAGCGAGGATACCCAGGATTGCGATTGTTGTTTGACCTTCAATACTTCCTAATTATGTTAGAACATCATAAGAAATCATTACAATTATGAAATTATATAGCTCTTTCTCTCTCTCTCCCTCTCATTTTTAAAATTTTAAAATTAAAAAAAAAGGGGGGGGGATGATAATAAGGGAAAAAAATGTATTGACCTTGAAGACTAGTATTTTATTAATATATCATCTTAAGACCTCTAAACTATGGTAAAACATTATTCTAAATCAACATAAATTCGGATTCGCATAGCTCTTTATGTTGCGATATCAGAATTTCTAGAATGCGGCTTCAATTTGTCTGACCTTGAAAAATATGTTACCTTGAAAAATAATACTGAATCTTTTTCCTCAGACTTCTCTCCCATTCACCTATTCGATTGTTGATTTTAATGCTAGATCAGTGTCCTTTGATTGACTTTGTTTGTTGTTTAATCTTGTTCTTCTGGAAATCATTATTTTTCGCTGTTCACCATATCCGAATCATCAATGGTACTGACTACGTAATATTGTTTTGAACTTAATCACTCCATATCATTATCTTCCCACCATTTTATTCCATAATCACATTGTTTTGTAAGTTTTCCCTCTAAATTTATCTGATTTCTGTAATTTTTCAAGAATAATTTTATTTTCATCCCGACCCGACCATGGTACAAATCTCTCTAAACCATAGTCAGTAAACACGCTGTACAACGAAACCACCACCATTTTTATCACTCAGTACAATAGTGTATCACTCTTGTCACTAATGTAGTTTATCGATACTTGTCGTTTTTGCGTGTTATTTGTTTATGTAATATATGTCTCTTGATAAAGACGCGGGTTGCGTCGAAAATTTGAGTTTTAAATAACCAACAGTGTCGTGGCCTTTTCAGTTCACTTATATCACAGGGGCTCGTCACGAAATTTTTGTCTTAATAAAATTTGACATCGTCTATTCTATATATATATATATATATATATATATATATATACACACACACAAATATATATATATATATATATATAAAAGCACAAAAACCCAACAACACCCTACTTTCTTAAAGTGTCGGATCTGAGAAGATACAAGGCCAGTAAAGAAATTTATAAAAGCACTGAAAAGGGCACGACGCTGTCACAGGTGCTTGTGGACAGGACTTCCGGTACCCCCCTTCTTTTATTTTTAAATGTTCAATTCCTTGGGTATTTCGGACGTATTTTTGATAAAATATGTAACTTCAGAGTTTATCTATTTCAATGGAATACACAAATCTCGCATAGAAACCGTTTTTAAAAATGTCATTCACCGATCATAATATATGAACAAGGTGTGCAACTCAGCCAGCGACATGTTGAAAAAATCTACACCTCGCTGAGAAATCCTATCGAAAGAACACCAATAATGCATATACCAACTGAAAAGAACGGTCATTCTAAATCTACTGATGATTCGTGGATTAAATTCATCGCTATTTGGTGCACAATAATTACTTCACACCGCTCAATTTCATCGTTTTAACCTCGCCACTTCTCATTTCTGACTATAACGAACGGAAGTTGTAATGCTGGAATATTTCTGTCGCAGCCAACTATTTTTAGAACGAGAAAACCCGGGACGAGGTCTTCCGAATACCATTAGCTACACGAAAAGGGAAGAGAAAACCGATCATAGTAACCTCATAGTGTTGAGTAGGTAATTTATCATGGAAATCAGAAAGAAATATGAAAGCACAATATATTGACAATGTTCCACATTTTAGTTATAAGGCCAACTATATAGCATTGGCTAACATTCGTTTTTTAAAAAGAAACAAAATAGTTCACCAAGCCCCTTATAAAACAAATATCAAGAACCAGTACTTGTGCATGCATCGCACACATATTTTGTGTATCGTTCACATCATGATAAAAAAAAAAAACTAACCGCTTGGGGAACCCAAGCAAGCACCTGTGATTACGTCATATTGAACTGATCGATGTTTGATTATAATTATCTAAAATGATATTGGGAGTGGGGTAGGGGTAGAAGCGGTTAGTTTTTTTTTTTTATCATGATGTGAACGATACACAAAATATGTGTGCGATGCATGCACAAGTACTGGTTCTTGATATTTGTTTTATAAGGGGCTTGGTGAACTATTTTGTTTCTTTTTAAAAAACGAATGTTAGCCAATGCTATATAGTTGGCCTTATAACTAAAATGTGGAACATTGTCAATATATTGTGCTTTCATATTTCTTTCTGATTTCCATGATAAATTACCTACTCAACACTATGAGGTTACTATGATCGGTTTTCTCTTCCCTTTTCGTGTAGCTAATGGTATTCGGAAGACCTCGTCCCGGGTTTTCTCGTTCTAAAAATAGTTGGCTGCGACAGAAATATTCCAGCATTACAACTTCCGTTCGTTATAGTCAGAAATGAGAAGTGGCGAGGTTAAAACGATGAAATTGAGCGGTGTGAAGTAATTATTGTGCACCAAATAGCGATGAATTTAATCCACGAATCATCAGTAGATTTAGAATGACCGTTCTTTTCAGTTGGTATATGCATTATTGGTGTTCTTTCGATAGGATTTCTCAGCGAGGTGTAGATTTTTTCAACATGTCGCTGGCTGAGTTGCACACCTTGTTCATATATTATGATCGGTGAATGACATTTTTAAAAACGGTTTCTATGCGAGATTTGTGTATTCCATTGAAATAGATAAACTCTGAAGTTACATATTTTATCAAAAATACGTCCGAAATACCCAAGGAATTGAACATTTAAAAATAAAAGAAGAGGGGTACCGGAAGTCCTGTCCACAAGCACCTGTGGACGCTGTTGGTTATTTAAAACTCGTCGAAAATTCGAGTTTTAAATAACCAACAGTGTCGTGGCCTTTTCAGTGCTTATATATATATATATATATATATATATATATATATATATATATATATGTTAATTTAGCGTTCCATCGCTGTAACAAAACACATTGCACAATAAATATGTGATGTCAAAAGCAGGGTCGCATATGGATCTATTGTGTATAGAAATCATTATATTTACTGATCGATCAAATCATGAATTATAAACTTTGTTTAGGGGACGACGTCAGAATGGAAATCATTAGAGCGTAGACCACTTTCGACGTACCATTCCATTCTGGAATATCTACTTCCGCAATGACATGTACTCTTCAGGATATCAGTGTCCAGTTAGGGTTTGAATCATTCTTCTTACAAGAAAAATAAGATGATAGGAGGGGTGGGGGGTGGGGGGTAGTAATGTGGTAGTTGTACTTAGTTTAGTTTTATATTTTTATATTGCCATTCACATTCATTCACTTCAATACATATTGCGCTGCGCTACTGACTAACTTTGTGTTGTGTTTTAAAGAAACCTAAACACCCTTTTAAATATAATGGTTTAATCCGTAAGGGTCCAGTTAGAACATAACTCGGATTAGTTCATGTATCTCTTAGGTGTCATACTTGTTCTGTCATCTGATTGGTCTTAGTATTTTGTTCTAGCCAATAGGAATTCCTGGTGGGAATTCCTGAGTTCTTTTTATGAAATAGTTCAGGAAAATCTAGTTTTGAAAGAGATTCCAAAGGGTGTTGCCACTATTGAGTTCTAAATAAGCATAAAATATATATTTAATTTATAGAGGATTTGCTAACACCAACAACTGTAAGTAGCTGATAGTTTTACTATATGATTAAAAGCAAGTAATGAATTTAAATAAGTAATTAAACTTTTCTTTATTCATAAAACTTGTGTGCAAGTCATGAGTGAAAGATTTACTGAAAGTAGAATTGTGGAAAAATATAATTTCTGTTCTTTAAGTAAATAATGAGTTTTAAGTAATATAAATGCGCAGTGATATATGTGTACAGAATTTAGTATTTTAGTAAATTATTCAATAGGTCATCATAAGAGTTTTAAGCAGTTCACCTTGATTTCGGAAGCTGTAGCTCAGTTCCATAAACTGGTATGTACATGTACATATGCAATTCACTGCAGTACATTATATTCATTTTTTAATATCAATTACTTATAATTGATGGTTCAGAGAGTTATGTCCTTTGACGATAAAATGATGACCAATATATATATATTTGTATCGTTGCATATATCATATGTTCGATAGTGTCTTTTGTCTTTGTATTGTATTTGTCCTTATATGTTTTTATTGTTGTTATAGGGTTTTCATTGTTTTCCAAAAGTAAACGAATCTACGACCTTAACCATCTTGTGGATTATTCTTATACTCAAGACCGGTTACACATTTGGTGCCCACGTTGGGACCTGGGTTATCTCTGGCGGGTGAGAGAGATTGTCTTCAGTACTTCGCCCCACAGGTGTTGGCACTCCGGAAGAGTCAGGGACGACTCTTAAAAAGGAGGGGGACAATGTGGTAGTGTGAGTGATATGGCATTCTTACTAGCTCTGGCTAGTGGGTTAACCCTTTAGCTCGATTGGTAGAGTGCTGGACTTTAGTGCCAGAGACCCGGGTTCAAATCCCATCAGAGGCATAAAAATGTCTCTGTTACAGTAATGTAGATTTTCCCCATTATACTACACATTAATTTTGATAGAGATACTACTGAAAATGACTATCATAAATGTTTATGAAGTAAAACGCTTCCAGTCTCCGTGAAATAATTCCCATATCGCGTTATGTATGAACCGTGACGAGGTTGTTTCATAATGTAATTTAATCTGAACGTAACACAACACCTTGATTTCACCAAGATATGCAGCTTAGCCCTCGTAGTCCCCCGCCCCGTGAAATAAACATTAAATAAATCCGAGTAAGATACTATGATCATTATACATAATAGTGATACACGTAACACTGAAAATAGTCGGTTATCTGTGGTAAAAAAAAAAAAAAAAAGGCACAGAGAGGTTTAATTCAGAGATCTGCTAATTAAGTCGAACCATTTGTGTTTGTTCGTGGCCTACCTTCTAGCAGCTCTATTCGCTGTTTAATGATAATTTGGTCCAGAGCAGAGAGGTACTCGAGTCCCTGGGGGATCCCGGTCACATTCTGGGGGGTGGTCATCCAATCTACCCCTGAAATCACAGAAATTAAAGTGGAGATGAATCTTGGATCGTATTCTGGGATGCGCCAATCAAATTTACCAGAGAGAGAGAGAGAGAGAGAGAGAGAAATAGGGAGGGAGAGAGCTTTATAATCTTACCTTGTCTGGGTTGCATCTGAACTGGCTGCCATTGCTTATCTGCCATCCCTATTCAATGGTCACTAGTACCGCCTATTAAGAGTGTCTGTACTTAAAAAACTTCGCGTGGTTTAAAATCTTAATTGTAGCCGTTTGAAATAAAATTCCTTTAAAGTAAACTTTACATTTCGCAATTCCCGAGATAGTAGGGAAATCCTATTGAGAACGACCGGACATTACATTTCACCCCGGATCAGAGTTGTAACTACGTAACGACACCTCCCACAAATATATATGTATTATCAAAACTAGCAGCTGAGGATCCTCTGTCAACAACAGTCTCTGGATGTTTATAGTCCAGCTCTAACGCTAGATTCCGCGAGTGTAGGGTGCCCATATATTTATTCTGGAGGATTGAAACGTAAAGAAGTGCAAATATTGACTATGTTCTTCATCAAACACTGCGTGACGTTGTAGTGGTCATTGTAAAGGTTGAGAGGGGAAGCATTAGTATGACTAATGATAACGTTTGTGGCAAAATGGAGAAGTAGGTGTGATCAATCCTTAGGGTTGTATTGACAGGCGCGTTTATTTTGATTACTATTATAAACTCAATAGACAACATGGGGTACCAGGGAAGCTTATATCATATACTGTGTGTGAAATAACTAGGACTGAATTAGTGTTAATTCGAGTACTCGTATTCATACATAAAATAACATCAAATACTTGTATTAATGCAACGTGTAGCGGTCACCCAGCCAAGTGCTCATCATGCTTGCCGTTGCTTAACTTGCGTGATCAAGAGAGGCATTCTACCACCACATCACTAGAAAAACTAGCTCACTAGCGAGGCTGTGCAAGTTCCCTCTTATACTGTCCCCCCCCCCCCCCCCCACACACACACACACTCGGGGATGCTTCGTCCCAAAGCTTAGCGTTAATTCTCTCTGAATGTTTGGCACTTCTTCACCAACGGCAGCCGCCGTTACCAACGACAACCACCGTCGTCCTCGGAGGAAACCACGTCTGTACCCAGAGCTCCGAAGAGATTCTATCTGAAGAAGGCCCACCAAACATCAGATTCACTACGATGTCACCAATTTGTAACGTGTAGCGGTCACCCAGCCAAGTGCTCATCACGTTCGCCGTTGCTCAACTTGCGTGATCAAGAGAGAGACTCTACCACATCACTAGACAAGCTAGCTCACTAGCGAGGCAGTATAAGTTCCCTCTTATACTGTCCGCTACACTAATATTGCCATCTCCAAAAGCCTGCTAAAAGGTTCTGAAGTCCTAATAGGGTTTGGTGATATCGCCTTCTCAATGTCAAGCAGAACCCAAGTCCAAACATAGATTCCATCTAAATGTAGTATACATCGATGTTATCTAGAACGTATCAACGCTACACAGAGTCTAGAATCTAAAACGCATCAATGCTACACAGTCTAAAACGTATCAATGCTACATAGAGTCTAGAATCTAAAACGTATCAATGCTACATAGAGTCTAGAATGTAAAACGTATCATTGCTACATAGAGTCTAGAATCTAAAACGTATCAATGCTACACAGAGTCTAGAATCTAGAACGTATCAATGCTACACAGAGTCTAGAATCTAGAACGTATCAATGCTACACAGAGTCTAGAATGTATCAATGCTACATAGAGTCTAGAATCTAGAACGTATCGATGCTACATAGAGTCTAGAATCTAAAATGTATCAATGCTACACAGAATCTAGAACATATCAATGATACATAGAGTCTAGAATGTATTATTGCTACATAGAGTCTAGAATGTATCAATGCTACATAGAGTCTAGAATCTAAAACGTATCAATGCTACATAGTCTAGAATCTAGAACGTATCGATGCTACATAGAGTCTAGAATCTAAAACGTATCAATGCTACACAGAGTCTAGAACATATCAATGCTATATAGAGTCTAGAACGTATCAATGCTACATAGAGTCTAGAATCTAAAATGTATCAATACTACATAGAGTCTAGAACGTATCAATGCTACATAGAATCTAGAACGTATCGATGCTACATAGAGTCTAGAACGTATCAATGCTACATAGAGTCTAGAATCTAGAACGTATCAATGCTACATAGAATCTAAAACGTATCGATGCTACACAGTCTAAAATCTAGAATGGATCGATGCTACATAGAATCTAAAATGAAGTATTGATTGATGTCTTGAGTCAAGAATCTGGTCCGGATCGGTGTTATCTGGAGTTTAAGTCTAACATGGATCGGTGTCATTTGGAGTCTAGAATCTAGTATGGATCGATGTCTTTGGTTGATTGCATATTGTTTAACGTCACGCTCGAGAATTTTTCACTCATAGAGAGGTCACCATTGCCGGTGAAGGGATGCAAAATTTAGGCCTCTGCTCAGCGCTTACAGTCTTTGAGCAGGGAGGGATCTTTATCGTGCCACACCTGCTGTGACACGGGACCTCCTTCTCATCCGAAGGACCGCTCCATTTAGTTGCCTCTTACAACAAATTTGTGGTACTCCACCTATTGCTTAAGTCAAGGAAAGATAAAAGGGAATACTTTGAAGCAAAAGCAAGCGAGGCAGAAGAGGCAGCAAAAAAAAGGTCAACAAGGAGAAATTTTCAAAATCACAAGAGAATTGTCTGGGAAATATAACAGCGGAAGCTCCATCATAAAAGATAAAAATGGAAATAAGATAACCTTAGATGAAAAACAACTAGAGAGATGGGCAGAACACTTTAGCGAGGTTCTTAATAGACCAATGCCCTCAGCCTTCCCAGACATAGATGAAGCTATTGGTGATACATTAGAAACATTCGAAGCAAATCTTGAACCACCAACCAAAGATGAAATATTAAAAGCAATAAAAAGTCTGAAGAACAACAAGGCATCAGGTATCGACAACATCAGTGCAGAAATGCTAAAAGCAGATCCGAAACCAATAGCTGATAAACTTTACGAACTTTTAAATAAGATATGGGCCAACGAAGTACTACCTGCGGACTGGTTAAAGGGTCTTATTGTAAAGCTTCCAAAGAAAGGGGATAAAACAGAATGTACAAACTGGCATGGTGTTACCCTGTTGTCTGTGCCAAGCAAAATATTCTGCAAAATCATCTGTATGAGACTCAGTGATGCCATAAATGATATCATCAGGAAAGAATAGGCTGGATTTCGACCAGATGTAGGCTGAATCGACCATATATTTACATTAAGAAATATCATAGAACAGTGTATTGAGTGGAACAGCAAAGTACACATAAATTTCATTGACTTTGAAAAGGCTTTTGACAGCATACAAAGAGAGAACCTTTGGAAGATACTCAAAACGCATGGATGCCCAGAAAAATTCATTAACACCATCTAAAGTTTTTACAACAACTTTTCATGCAATGTCATACATAACAACACACTGCCAAACTGGTTTAACATAACAAGTGGAGTACGCCAGGGATGCATTATGTCACCTAAGCTTTTCTTAATTGCAATCGATTGGGTTATGAGAAGAACTGTTGGGAACAAACGCAGAGAAATAAGATGGACACTGACATCTATACTAGAAGACATAGATTTTGCTGACAACATCGCATTAATATCATCTACTGCTGACCATCTTCAAAAGAAAACAAACGAACTGAATATAAATGCTAACAAGACCGGCCTTAAAATAAACAAGAAGAAAACAAAGACCATGCAGTTTGTTCCTGCACCACTACAAATAAAATTAGAAAATGAGAACTTGGAAGAAGTAAATGAGTTTACATACCTTGGAAGCACAATTAGCAAAAACAACGCAACAGAAAAAGACATCACCAGCAGATTAAAAAAGGCAAAAGCTTCCTTTCACCAACTTAATAAAATATGGAGGACTAGTAACATCAGCGAAAAGACAAAGATCAGACTATACCAGAGCAATGTCCTATCAGTCTTGCTATATGGTGCAGAATGTTGGAGACTAACGCAAAATGATAATCAAAGGCTGTCCGGGTTCCACACAAAATGTCTAAGGAAAATATGCAAGATTTACTGGCCCAGGAAAATATCAAACAAAGATCTATATAAAAGAACAGGACCGAAAGATCTAATGGACAGAAACATATGGAGGGGTCTGGTATCAGCCTTATGTGCCACCGGGCACGAAGAGGATAGGTAGGTAGGTACCTATTGCTGGTGACGTCTCAATATGATTGACATATTCTAATTAGATACCTAAAACAAAACAAATAAAATCATTTAACCATAATTATAATACATTATATATAATTCTTACCAACTCCCCCAATATTACTACTAGTATATTTTAACTGTAGAGTTATGACGCACACAACGTTATGTTTACTCTTCGGTTTTGTTCGTACTTAATATTGTTCTACACGTGCACATTTTTACACGTGAGATAAGATGTGAACCAAAGGTGGTTGGGTACTGCCCCTCACCCCACCCATTACCTTCCGTGAGCCATTGAGGGTATCAGTTTTATAATTGTTTGTTCGAGTTATTTTGATGATTTTTCGTAAGTAATTCATTGTTTACCTATTTTAGAATAAATATTCTTTTAAATAAAAACAAAAGTAAAGTCAACAGACTACGGACGGTTCTGAGGGGCTTTAGGGTTCTGAGGGGCTTTTGGGTTCTGCGCGGTCCAGTGTAACCAGCTAGGTCTTAGCATCCTTATCTCTGTTTTACTAGGATGTATAAGTTTGGCTTGTCTGCAAGCGAGTACATTAATACCAATTCAGCCCCCCCCCCCCCCCCAAAAAAAAAAACTATCCTAGATCCGCCCCTGATATGATCGCCGGTGTTCGCAGCAGAGGTGCATGGGACCCAAACGCACACACAAGATAATTACGGATCAAGCGTGTTTCTGTCAAATACTGCCGCAAATCACTGGTCAAACACCATGGCGTCTGATGCTTGGTTTACAATGTCATGAACTGAGGAAAAAATCGCGCGAGTGAAGCGCAAAGAAATGCGACGTATTTTGTGGAAAGTAAAATTCCTGTGGCGTTAAAGGCACTAGTTTACGTGATGCTTTGTGGATAGTAAAATTCCTGTGGCGTTAAGTTTACTCGACGCTTCTACTGCGTACGTCCAGTTTTGTATGGGGTACAAGGGACGTGTGTAGTGTCGGCGTGTGGCCTCGCCCATCATCTTCCAGGTTTTCTTCTCATTCTAAGACTATCTGTAAGCATCATCTGGCTATTTGTCTTCTATTGTTATTCTTCAATCAACGTTCAAAACGACAATGGTGAAGACTTATAGTGCAGACTCTCCAGTAGGGGCTCTGCTACACTAGGTTTGTTGCGATGGTTTTCGGTAATTGTCTGGTGTTTTTAGTAATTGTCTGGTGTTTTCGGTAATTGTCTGGTGTTTTAGGTAATTATCTGGTGTTTTTTGGTTATCATCTGGTGTTTTTGGAAATTTTCTGATATTATCTGGTGTTTTTAGTAAATATCTGGTGTTTTTGGTATATATCTGGTGTTTTTGGTTATTATCTGGTGTTTTTGGTAATTGTCTAGTGTTTTCGGTAATTATCTGGTGTTTTCGGTAATCAGTTGGTGTTTTCGGAAATTATCTGGTATTTTCAGTAATTATCTGGTGTTTTTGGTAATTATCTGATGTTTTGGCTATCATCTAGTGTTTTTGGTAATTATCTGGTGTTTTTGGTTATTATCTGGTGTTTTCGGTATTTCCATGATTTCTGTGGACTGTAACAGAAACACCGACAACACAAGGACTGAAAACACCCCCTCAAAAGTGCCGAAAACACCAATGTATCATTAAACAAGAGGCCCACAGGTCACCTGAGTACTAGTTAAAAGTATCACTACTCCCAAGGGCTATGAAATCTAGAAAATTTGCCTGTTTTGAATATCTAAGCTAAATTCTAATGTTCAGCAACAGTATAAAACAAAATGTGTTCTTAAAACTTCACTGCCCTCAAAAGTGCATGCACTGATAATATGTGTATCAAGTATCAACATTAAAAGATATGACTAATCTGGACCCATCCTTGAGTCAAAACCCTGGGTTGTGAAATTCACAATTTTTAGTACATCCTTTTCTGCTATTCCTAAGTATTCATTTAGATTTTATACAGTATCAGCAAACTTACACATAAATACTATCTACTAAGTTTGAGCCCACCCTGGGGTCAGAACCCCTATCATCAAATTTACAATTTTGGTAAAGGACTACCTGCTCTTTCTAAATATCTATTAGTTTCAATTTAGTATCAATAACACTAAAGAAGATGTTATCTAAGTGTTTACACATAAACACTATATAGTAAGTGTGGCCCCACCCTGGGGTTAGAACCTCTACCCCAAGGATCATGAAATTTACAATTTTGGTAGAGGCCTTCCTGCTCTACATTACTATGCATTTAGTTTTTCTTAAACATGTGCAGGTGTAGAGAAGATTTTTGAAAATTGATCAATTTTGGGCAGTTTTTGACCAATCTGATTAAAATCAGCTCCTCGATCCGCTCCTTTATTTCTTTTGATTTGTCGCTACTTGAGTAGCGACAAATCAAAAGAAACAAGAGATGTTTGTAAAACACATATGTCCCCCATGGTGTAAAATTGAAAAGGGTTATACACACACATTATTTAATTGATAGTAGTATCATCAATTCAAAATATTGAGCAGACAATATCTTCCTATGTCAAGAGTGAATTGACCATGTGACCTAAAAATCAATAGGGGTCATCTACTCCTTATGCTGTACAAGTGTACCAAGTTTGGTGTCAATCAAGCAAATAATGCTTAAAATATAGGAGACAATATATTACTATGTCCAGTTCAACAATTGACTTTTGACCTCAAAATCAATATGGGTCATCTTCTCCTGAAGATGTACCAGTGTACTAAGTTTGATGTCTGTCAAGCAAAAGGGTTATCAAGATAATGAGTGGACAGTATATTACTATGTCCAGTTTGACCCTTGACCATGTGACCTCAAAATCAACAGGAGTCATCTTCTCCTGAATATACACCACTGTACTAAGTTTGATGTCTGTCAAGCAAAGGGTTCTCATGATACTGAGAGGACAGTATATTCCAATGTCCAGGTTGACCCTTGACCTTTGACCATGTGACCTCAAAATCAATAAGGATCGTCTTCTCCTGAAGATGTACCAGTGTACCAAGTTTGATGTCTGTCAAGCAAAGGGTTCTCAAGATATTGAATGGACAGAATATTCCTATGTCCAGTTTGACCCTTGACCATGTGACCTCAAAATCAATAGGAGTCATCTTCTCCTGAAAATGTACCAAGTTTGATGCCTTTCAAGCAAAGGGTTCTCAAGATATTGAGCAGACAGTATATTCCAATGTCCAGGTTGACCCTTGACCTTTGACCATGTGACCTCAAAATCAATAGGGTTCATCTTCTCCTGAAGATGTACCAGTGTACCAAGTTTGATGTCTATCAAGCAAAGGGTTCTCAAGATATTGAATGGACAGTATATTCTTATGTCCAGTTTGACCCTTGACCTTTGACCAAAAATCAATAGGGGTCATCTTCTCCTGAAGATGTACCAGTGTACCAAGTTTGATGTCTGTCAAGCAAAGGGTTCTCTAAATATTGAATGGTCAGTATATTCCTATGCCCAGTTTGAACCTTGACCATATGACCTCAAAATCAATAGGGGTCATCTACTCCTTAGGATGTACCAGTGTGCCAAGTTTGATGTCTTTCAAGCAAAGGGTTCTCAAGATATTGAGCAGACATTATATTCCTATGTCCAGACTAGATTGACCCTTGACATGTCTCTCAAGCAAAGGGTTCTCAAGATATTGAGTGGACATTATATTCCTATGTCCAGACTAGATTGACCCTTGACCTTTTGACCTGAAAAACAATAGGGGTCCTCTTCTACTCATAACTAACCCACATATGAAATATCATTATCATCAAGTGAATGATTCTTAAGATATTGAGCGGACAACATGTGGTCTACTGACTGACCGACCGGTGCAAACCAATATGCCCCTCTTCTTTGAAGGGGAGGGGGGGGGGCATAATAAAGAAGCGGATCGAGGAGCTGATTTTAATCATATTGGTTTTTGCCCTGCCCCTAAGGCCCCAGGGGTGCAGGAATCCTGAAATTTAAAATTAAAGTCCCCCTGGTTCAAAAGATGCTTCATTCCAAATTTGAAAAGAATTGGAATGATAGTTATTAAGAACAAGTAAAAAAATTTATTGTTCACACATTTAATAACTGACCATTTTGGTCCCACCCCACTACCAAATCCCCTACCCCTGGGATCTTCAAATTTACAATTTTGGTAAAGGACTACCTGCTCTATCTAAATATCCATTTACTAATACATGTAGTCTCATTAGCACTAAAGATGTTATTTAAGTGTTTTACACATAAACACTATAAAGTAAGTTTGACTCTGCCCTGGGGTCAGAACCCCTACCCCGGGGATCATGAAATTTACAGTTTTGGTAGAGGCCTTCCTCCTCTACATCACTATGCATTTAGTTTTTCTTATACGTGTGCAGTTCTTGCGAAGTAGATTTTTGAAAATTGGTCAATTTTTGCCCCGCCCCAAGGGTGTAGGAGTCCTGAAATTTACAATTTATGTCCCCCTTGTCCCAAAGATGCTTCATACTAAATTTGAAAAGAATTGGAATAGTAGTTATCGAGAAGAAGTTAAAAATGTTCAATTGTTAATGCATGGCAATTGCAATAAGTCACCAGAGTAAACTCAGGCGACCTAAAAACATCTACAGGGCACTCTTTTATACAAACAACCATTCTCAGTTTTGTTCGTATTGATAGAAAATTGATGATTTATGGCTAATTTTCATCAGCTCCACCATAAATTGTCGTGCTATTT